>NW_007247377.1:106879-139133 GCF_000164805.1 Carlito syrichta
CGCTCCGCCCTCCCTGGATTTCTGCGTCCTCGGCCCCTTTCGCTCCTCCCGTCCCTTGGGCCCGCCTCCCGGGGGAAGAAACGAGAAGAAGGTGGAGGCGAGAGGCGGCGTTGAGGCGCGACAGCCCCGACGGGACACGGGCGGGGTCCACTGGCCGCTTGCAGACTGCGCGGCATTCTGCGTGGCAGCGCGGCTGGGGGGGGACGGCGAGGAGGCGAGACGCGGGAGCCAGCGCTCGGCGCTCGCGAGCTTGTGTCGCCCGCCTTCTCGTTGGCCCGGATTTCGCTGGGATCGCAAAGGAATAGTGAGGAATCTAGGAATCGTGGCCCTGCCTACTCCAGCCTGTCCGTCTTGGAGACAGGCATATGTCATGTGTGGCCATGTGTCACCTTCCAGAGCTTTTTGTCCCCGTTGAGTTGGAAATTACTTTCGGTTGAATTCGGAATAAGCGCCCTTGGAGGGGGGAAATTGTCCAGAAATTTGGGGACACATCAAGTACAGAGAACTTGTTATATTTTGTTTTAAGTAAGCATATATGGTTTAATCAAAATAATTCCAATAAAATATTCAAGAAAATAAAAAAATTTTAAAAGACGCCCTTGGGATTCACACCACCGGCCCCAGTGCAGCAAGCCGTCAGCCGTACGATATGCTCATCCCTGTGCCATCCTCCTCCTGCTGAAACATCACATGCTGTAGACTTCCAGAAGATACAAGATTGTAATAGAAGATGATGTCGTGCGCTGATAAATGTGGGTGGTTCTTCAGCACACTAAAAGTAGATGCTACATTAAAGGTACCCCTTCTGTAGCATGAAAACTATGCTAATATTCTTGTTTATATTTTCGAAGCGACTGAAAACAAATGTGTTTACTCTCCTCCTTTGAATGAGATCCAAGCTCCCAAGCCTACTTACTTAGGGAGGAAATTCCTGCCAATCCCGACAAGCAGTTTTCATATTTTCTATCTGCTTGAATCTTCAACCAGCTCTATTAAGGTTATGGATAACCTCAGCCATGACATTAACTCAGAAAGAAGGGGTAAGCAGCATATGATCACTCAACAGGAGTGCTCTTAGAGGACTGAAGACTTGCTCTGCATGTCTATGGGCATTACTTCTACCCTTATCCCAGATGGTAGAGAAATAGGATGTAATAATCAGTGCCATGAACAATCGGGCATTCCTGCATGAAGGTGGTGCTCTGTATTGGCATTATAATCTCATATCCATTTTTATTCTGCTCTTGATTGCCTTAAATTCTCATTCTAATCTGTCTATATGTTTCTCCAATATCCTTATATGTGGTTATCTGGACAAGCACACACATATTATACAAATGTATTATTTATATATGTATAAAAAGATGTTAACTTTATTTAAATGTACCAAACCTTTTTAATGTCTGGTTTGCAGAGCTATAGATGCTGCCTTGCCTTCAGCATGGTCTAAAAAGGATCACAAGCATCAGAAGCAACTCTCATCCAAAGTCGATTGTGATAAAGAAATGAAAGAAAACCCCAAGGCGAACTTGGCTACTGACAAAAATGTGTTCCAGCTTAAACTGGAGGAAACTCAGAAACTTCTAGAAGATCAGCATCTAAGCAGTTTGCAAGTATGAAACTGTAAATATTAATATTTTAATTCCTAGTATTAATTCTGCTCTATTTTTGCTGTGTTCTCCACTAAAGAAATGCAAATCCTTAGCCAAGAGTAGGCCATGAAAGAGAGATGGATGAATCAACACAATCCATCATAGATACTGTAGAAATTTTTTTGAGTATTTTTCCTTACCTTTAAAAGTACAATGTAGTATAAATATTATTGTTAGAGATTGTATCATAAAAATCAACCTGAAAAATTATAATATGTGTGGATATTAGATTCCTAATGGAAAATGGCAGAAATTAGCTGAAAGTGATATTTATAGTCTATCCCTAATAGGGTATTTACTTTTTTTTTCCCACAAATTAAATTAGATTTTGACTAATTTTCCTATATCTGTGCACTTTGATTTTCATGAATAATTACACATACCCATGAGATTTTTAATAGGCCAATATCAATACTGAATTCACCACCTGAGCCTGATTCATCCAACTCATCCAAGAGGGCAAGAAAGACCCAGACAGCACAGCAGGAGATTCCTGCAGCTGTGGCAGTGATGTACCTTCCTGCTTTAGACAGCTGTCATTCGGAAGAAAATATATAAAACAACTGTTTTTAGACATTAGATAACAGGCAATAGAGGACATGATCTTGAAAAGGGAAACAGGTAAGGTAAGCTTTATGATCACCCAGGCTTTCTGCCTAGACCTATTCTCTGGATAAGCCTCAGAAAAATCCGCAAGTAACCTTGCCCGTCAAAAAAATCTTAACAGGCTGGGCTCGGTGGCTCAGCCTGTAATCCCGCGCCTTGGGAGGCCAAGGTGAATTGCCTGAGCCCGCGGGTTCAAGACCTGCCTGGGCAACCTGGCAAGACCTCATCTCTACAATAAAAATCAAAAAAATTAGCCAGGTGTGGTAGCGTGCATCTGTAGTTCCAGCTACTTGGAAGGCTGAGGGGAAAGGATTGCCAGAATCCAGCAGGTCTGGGCGACTGAGTGAGACTCCAACCCAAAAAAAAAAAATCTTAACAGTCTCTTAAAGAAGACTATGAGATCTAGACATGCAACAACTTAATGCTCATAGAGTCACCATTCAGTCAAAACTTACCAGACATATAAAGATGCAGGAAAATATGACCCATACCCAGAAAAAATAGTATAATCAGACAGAAATAACAGAGGTGATGGGATCAACAGACAAGAAATCTTAATAAATATTTTCAAGGAATTGAAAGATGTTTTTAAAAGAACCAAATAGACATCCTAGATCTGAAAAACATAATATCTGAAATGAAAATTTTATTAGATGGGCTTAATGGTACAGTCATTGTGGAATAAAAGCTCAGTGGACTTAAAAATATAGCAATAGAAATTATCCAAACTGAAAGAAAAACAGAGTGTTATAGTTATCTGTGAGATAGTATGAAACAGTCGATATTTGTCATTAAAATCCCACAAAGAGGAAGAGGAAATATTTAAAGAAACCATGGCTGAAAATGTTTCAGATTTGATATAAATTGTTAATCCACAGTTCCAAGAAGTTCACCAAACTCCAAGGATAAGTGTGTGCACATAAACACACACACAAAGGTACATCAAAACCAAATTAAGTCAGAGGAAAAAAGATATGTTACATGCAGAGAAACAAAGATAAGATCAACCACTAATGTAACTTGCAAACAAAACTTGAAGCTGATGATAATGTTTCATTGTTAGTGGTAGGAAAAAAAAAATTTAAGTTTAGTTTATGAAATCAGAAGTTGCCAAACTTCTTTTGAGGTGGTCTGGAAGATGAGGCAATCACAGACCTATGCATTCAGAAATCTTAGAGCCGTGGACAGTATACTCATATCCAGAAGGACCTGCTGACTCAGACAGCTGTGTCTTATTAGATGTTATCTCAAAGGAAGCCCTCCAGGCCTGGGTTTCGTATCATTATCAATTAGCTCAATTCCAAGAGCAGATGTCAAGAACATCTTGTGTTGTGCTCCCGACTGGGTTGAGTGGCCATCATTTTAAGAAGAGTACCAAAGGATGTGATAAACAGAGGTAAATGTTAGAAACACCAAACTCCCACTAATCGTTTTCAAGATTATTTCACAATAATGTATCAATGAGAACTAACTGTACAAATGAAACTATTTTTATTATGTTACTTATTTCCATGATTTCTTAGTTTACTTTCTGGGCCAGAAAAAGAAAGTATTTTTATCTAATACCATATGTATTTGTTTCTAATAACAATATTTAAATTTTCTAAAACTTGTGTTAAATCTTAAGGGACACTAGTTTTCTTTTCTTTTTTTTTTTGAGTTGGAGTCTCACTCTGTCACCCAGACTGGAGTGCAATGGCCACTCCCAGCCACCGCAGCCTCAACCCACTGGGCTCTGTCAGTCCTTCCGCCTCAGCCTTCCAAGTAGCCGGAACTACAGGCGCACACTACCACGCCCAGCTAATTTTTGATTTCTTGTAGAGATGAGGTCTCACCAAGTTGCCCAGGCGAGTCTCGAACCCGCGGACTCAGACAATCCACTCACCTCAGCTTCCCAAAGTGCTAGGATTACAGGCTGAGCCACTGAGCCCGGCCCTAGTTTTCTTTCATTGAGTCCATTTAACCTTTTGACTAGATTTACAATTTACTGTCTTCTTGAAAATGTATTTCTGTATATGTGATACAGATTAATGCATTCTAGATATGTGTGAGAAATTAGAAATATTTTAAAACACTTATCATTCTTGGAAGTGATTGTGAAATTTTATTAAAGACTGATAAATTCCATGGAAATTTCAGTGAAATAGTGATGAGAATTTTTATGGAATTGGTGAAAATTATTACTGTGCTAAATTTCCAAAAATGAGTTATTAAAGTCAATAGTTTTGTACCCTAAATCTGTATTAGAATTATCTGGGAAATTTATATAATAATACCAATATATGAACCCCATTTAAGTATTAAATCAGCAGGACCCAAGTATAGATATTTTTACGCAGTTCTTTATGTGACTCTAACATACAAGCAGAGGGTTGAAAACCTTACTACAGACCACAAAATTAATTTTTTTTTAAAGTAGGATTTATGGAGAGGACAGAAAAGCTCCCAGAGTGGGAGGGGACCCCAGGGGGTTGCCCCACAAAATTAACTTTCATAAAAAGATGTAGCCCTTAGGCCAGGCTCGGTGGCTCAGCTATAGTCCCAATACTTTGGGAGGCCAAGGCAAGTGGATGGCTGAAACCAGCCCCCACAACTTGGCGACCCCTCATCTCTACAATAAATCAAAGTTTAAAAAAAAAAAAAAGATGTAGCCCATACCAACAGGAAGCTCATATTAGAATCACAAAGCTTTTAGGAGCCTCATTCAGGTCCTGAATGTTTTGGGGGGGTGGATATGCAGTTTGTAAATAACTATTTTTCAGATTTTCACTTGCTGTGATGAAACCTTCAAGAAACTTCATGCTCTAAATAGAATAGCAACATAAAATTATTTTCTACATTACTGTGACTTTCCTTTAGGAGTTGAAATTAAAGCAAGCATACTTTGTTACCTCCCTATTTTTTACCCTGAGGATTGTGGTAGGATAAGGATTGCTTCTATACCCGCACTGTTTATAGTCTTTTCTCTATTTTGTATGCCAAGGAGAGTTGAGCTCATTAACAGTGATGTGTTGAGTCATTGATTTTGCCATTTAAACTTTTCTAAGCTCTAAAACAATGCTTGTTTTTTACAGAAGTTTTGTGATGAAGTTAATCAGATAACCAATTCTGAAACCCTCTCCAGTATAGACAGTCTTGAGGCTAGAGAGCAGGAAGAAATATATTTAACACTGAATAAGGAGCCTTTCACATCAATCCAGCAGCAGAATATCATTTCCCTCAAGTCAGCAAACCCACAATCAACGAATCCAAGCTGCTTTGATGAAGATAGACTGGCATTCTCTAAAACCCAACATATAAATAATTGGCTTACAAATATAGATGCTGCAAATACTCAGGCTGCCACACCTTTCTCGGATATTTTAAGTACATCTGATGTTCTGCCATCGTGGGAATGTTCAAACAGTAACAAACAAAATCTGTCTACTTCAAGTAGGACTGTGGAAAGAGCTGCAAATACTGCGAATAATCCAGCAGACTTTGTATGTAATCCCCCCATATCTCCACTAGATACAAAGAGTGAAAAGACCTCTGAAGCTAGCACTGTGGGGACAACTGGCCCCGCTTCTAGAGAATTCAAAAGGGAGAGGCCATCAGTTCCTGAGAGCCCAACATTTGAATTCAGCAAAGCCGGGAGCTCTTCAGATTCTCTGTCCCAGGAAGTGGCTACATTTTTAGACCAAGAGGAATATTCTGAATTAACTCAAGAAAATAGAACGACTTCAGTTTCGACTTCATGTGTACCAGTGGCAACGCCTTTAATTTTGCCCTCTAATACACAGTCAGCTAGACCTTTAGCAAAGAACAGTCTACACATAAGAGAAATTGACTCAGTGCAGTGTTCTGATAATTTAGGTGAATTGAAAGATATTAAAGATGAAAAGGTAAAATATGTTCATTGTAGTACGGAAGAGTTGCCTTTATTTTCAGACAGTTTTCTAGCTGCCTATATACCTCGTAATTCTGATGCAAAGTCTGAAAAACAAAAATTAGTTGACCCATCGGCATCGTTGTCTAATATATTTCCTAATTATGACTTAGGTGGTCAGCACAAGAAAATGAAATACAACATTCATGAGAGAAATGGAGTGAGATTTCTTAAAAGTATTTTAAAGAAAGACTCTAAATATGAACATGATTATCTTAAAGCACTCATTATAAATCAAGACTTTAAGTTTGGAAATAAAAAAGCAGCAGCTATTAGAGATAGCATCGAATTAACAAAGGAAAAAGAAAAAGGTGCAGACATCCCAAAGGCTACTAAGAAACTGAGGTGGTTTGATGAAACTGGCAATATAGAAAAGCATGCTGAAGACAGTCATTCGCTGAAAAATAAGACAGAAATAACTCAACAGTGGCCTCAACAATTCCATGTTAAAAGTGGTACTGGCAGCAACTTGATGAGTGTTCCTGCTTGTGCTGTCAACCCTGGTGACAGAAAGAAGTCCAAGGACGAGTCTGCCTATGAAAACGTCACTGTTTTGGGAGGGCCTGAAACAGACCCTGTGCCTTTGAACTGTTACTTACCTTCAGGTTTTAGCTTTGCTAAGCAAGCCTGGCCAGCCTCGAAGAAAGAGGAAAGTGAAATCCCTGTGCGCAATGGTGATTCTAAAACCCAGAAAGGTCACCCACAAAGAGGTGGAGCAAAAGTAATGAGAAGAACAGGACCTGCAAAAGCGCAATCAGCCTTTGTATACACAAACAGGAAAAGCTCTGTCGTTCCAGCACAGCCTGGGAGCAAAGCCAAGGCATTTACACAAGCTCAGGGTAAATCTGTTATACCTCATCCTCCTCCTAAATCTGCTTCAGATAATTTAACTGGTAAAAATATACAAGTATCTCATTGTCAGTCAGTAATGCCTGAAAATTCTCAAAACATCATGACACATAACTGTGTTCATTTAAGACACATGCTTCCAACAGCTAACAGTCTGAATCAGTGGAGTCAAGAAAGTCGTCCTCTCCTCTCGAAGGCTTGTTCTGACCTTGTCACTGTGATGCCGCCTCTGCCGTCTTACTGTTTTTCTGAGTGCCAAACTTTAGCAAAAATAAATCATTCAAATGGCACTCAAACAGTTGCCCGGCAAAATGGGACATTATACTGCACCCAAAGAAGTCCTGTTGACGAAGAAAGTTACCAGTCTGGGACTCTCAGAATGACTGCAGAGGAATCGGTTCCCTTGTGGAAAAGAGGGCGTGATGTCCTGCCTAAAAAAGAGAGGGCTGCTGGTAAGAATAAATTCTTATCTTTTAACAGATAAAACGAACAGCTTTTCAAATTCATGTGACTTTTCCTTATTGAGGTATGGCAATGCATATTATATCAATATTACTATTCAATAATAGCAACTTAATAGAAATAGCTCGCTTCCTTTAATATTGTAACTAAAATTAGAAACTTTTCCAACCTTCAATTTTTTTTTTTATGACTTTTCTTGTTAGTTTAAAAGAGGGAGAACAAGGAATAGGATCCGATTCTTGTTGCCTGTTACTCTGTGTCTAGTCCAATGTTCTGTCAAGGAAAGCACAGCAAAAAACAGGGTCTAAATTTTTCTAAATAAGTAAATACATGTAGTTATACTGTATTTTTTTTTAATGTTTGCTAAATTGGATTGCTGTAAGCTAATTAGAGATGTACCTAATTCTCTCATTCCCTTTCCAAAAGTGTAACAACTCTGCTTTCATCTGCTGGTATGTTGGTTTTCATATGAGAAAACAAAGAACTCGTTGCTCTACCATTTTTTGAAAACTGACGCTCGAGAATGCCATCGCCTGTAGTCGCTGGTTGACTCCTCCTGGAGCTGCTTTCCTCCTTGGAGGGAATGGAAAAGCCCACATGTTTTCCTGCCAGTAGGAACCAGTTGCCTACTGAGAAATAGAACCAGGGCAGGGAGGCAGTCGGAAAGCAGCTCCAGGAGGAGTCAACCAGCGGCTACAGGCAGGAATAAATATTCTCCCAAAGGCAGGAATAAATATTCATAGAGAGAGAGAGAGCTTAACAGGTAATATTCAAAGTATTCTTCAGTTAGCCCACGAGCTCTTGAGGACGAGGGACATTTTTTACAGTGCATCACTGTGTCCCCAGGTCCTAACAGTGCCTGGCACTTAGGTCATCCAGGCTTCTCCTGAGCTGGAGGGACACTAGGCACATCAGCTGGTGGAAAGCTACACGCAGAGCCTGCCATCTATAAACCTTTAGTACTCGCCTACGAAAATCTAGATTTGAAAAAAGTGTTCCTCTCACTAAAAGTTTCATTCTCTTTATCCTGCTGTTTTGCAGTGCAACTTAATTTTCATAATACTTCCCAAAACTGAAGCTATCCTACAGATTGGATATTCTAAAATAATGATAAGTAATGGTGTTTACTTTTTGAGTTTCTCTTCACAGGACTGAGTGCTGTGCACGTTAAAAGCTTATCTTGCAAAGAAGGAAATAGAATTGCCTAGGGTCAAGAGCTAGAAAACGGTAGTATTGTTATTTTGATCCAGATCTCTATGGCTCCAAGTCCTGTGCTTTTTCCACAAAAATTACATAATAAATATAATAATTTGCTTAATAAATATATTTATTATGTAATTTTTGTGGACAAAGCACAGGAGTGACCACTGCACTTCAGTCTGAGTGACAGAGTGAGACTCCAACTCAACAACAACAACAAAAATGTAGACCTAGCAGGGTGGCTCATGCCTGTAATCCCAGCACTATGGGAGGTGGAGGCGAGAGGATTGCCTGAGCCCAGGGGTTCAAGACTAGCCTGGGCAACTTGGCAAGATGTTGTCTCTACAATAAATTTAAAAAATTAGCCAGGCGTGATGGTAGGTGCCTGGAGTTTCAACTACTTGGAAGACTGAGACAGGAGGATCACCTGAGCCCAGCAGGTTGCGGCTGTGGTAGCCGTAAGCGTGCCACTGCACTCCAGCCTGGGCAACAGAGTGAGACTCTGACTTAAATAAATAAATAAATAAAATGTCAATTCCTGGGCATAAACCTAATGAAAGATTTGCATGGCTTCTACACAGAAGACTATTGAGAAAGATTAAAGAAAACTTAGAAAACGGGGAGAGGGGCATGCCGTGTTGATGAATTGGAAGGGTCAGTGTTAAAATGGAGCCAGTTCTCCCCAAGTTAGTCCACAAACTTAACATAATCCTAAAGTTTCAGTAGGATTTTTGTGAAAATTGGCAAATTGAGCTTAACATGTATAAGGAAATTAAAAGGCCAGGGATGGCTGGAGCCCTCTCTCAGAGCAAAGTTGTAAAATTTGCACTATTTGATATAGAGAGAGATACAGGAGTTGGCACAATATGGTATTTGCCCAAGAATTTTTTTTTTTTTTTTTGAGTTGGAGTCTCAGTCCATCGCCTAGACTGCAGTGCAGAGGCATGTTCTCGGCCACCGCAGCCTCGACCTGCTGGGCTCTGGTGATCCTTCTGCCTCAGCCTTCCAAGGAGCTGGAACTACAGGCGTGCTCTACCACGCCTGGCTAATTTTTTTATTTATTGTAGAGATGAGGTCTCCCCAAGTTGCCCGGGAGGGTCTTGAACCCGCGGGCTCAGGCAATCCACTCACCTTGGCCTCCCAAAGCACGGGATTATAGGCTGAGCCACCGAGCCCGACCTGCTCAAGAATTTTTTTTTTTTTTCCTGTGAGGGTCTCACTCTGTCACCCAGGCTGGAGAGCAGTGACACAATCATGGCTCACCACAGCATTGACCTCCTGGGCTGAGGCCGTCCTCCCACCTCAGCCTTCCGAGTAGCTGGGACAACAGGTATGACCACCACTCCTGGCTGCTTTTTTTTATTTTTTGTACAGATGAGATCTCACCGTGTTTCCCAGGCTGGTCTTGAACTCCTGGGCTCAAGCAATCCTCTTACCTGGGCCTTCCAAAGAGCTGGGATTATAGGTGTGAGCCACCATGCCTGGCCAAGCCCCCATGTCTTTAGGTGGATGCAGTAGAATAGAGAGTCACATGTTAGAGTGCTTGATCTTTGGCAACAGTGGCACCGCATAGCAGGGAGGGAGGGCTCGCCTTGTCGTTCACCAGTGGGGTGGCTGTGTGGCATTAGTAAAAATGGCCCTTACCTCGCACCATTCACACCGCACGCCAACGTCAGTTTCAGGGGAACTGTGGCTCTAAATATGGAAAGTTGTTTTTTTTCAATCTAGAAGATAGCATAGGAAACACGTTTATGATTTTTGTTGGTTTAGTTGGGGGTCTCTGTCACTCAGGCTGAATGCAGTGTCATGATCATGGCTCACTGCAGCCTAAGCCTCCTGAGTAACTGGGACCGTACGTAGGTCCACACCACCACACCTGGCTAATTTTTTCTGTAGAGACGAGCTCTTGCTGTGTTGCCCAGGCTGGTCTTGAACTCCTGAGCTCAAGCAGTTCTCTTGCCTCAGCTTTCCAGAATGCTGGGATTACAGGTGTGAGCCACCGCGCTGGCCTATTTATGATTTTAGAATGTGCGGAGATTGCTTACACAATACATAAAATGTTCAAACGATTAGGGAGAAGATGGATAAACTGTACATTAAAATGAGAGACTTTTTCATGCAAAAAAATCATTAAAAGAGGCAAAGTACAGAACGGGAGAAGACATTTGTTTTGTTTTTTCTTTCACCTCTTTAAAACATTATTTCAGTGGCTTTATGGGATACAAATGATTTCTTGTTACATGGATACATGTCCAGTGGCAAAGACATCTGGGCTTTTAGTGTACCCTCCACCCACCTGTGCACGTTGGACCCGGTAGGGGATTTCCCATCCTTCCCCACCCTCGCCCATCTGAACCTTCAGCGTCCATGATGCCATTCTCTGTGGCTTTGCAGGTCCTTAGTTTAGCTCCCAGTTTGCTTAGTTGCTCCCATTTTTCCAAGTTGCTGCAAAAGACATTGTTTCATTCCTTTTCATGGCTGAATAGTGGTCCATAATATGTGTGCACACACGAGGGGGCACCCCCAAAAAAGAATCCCAAAAACTGGGTATTTATTCTTACATTTTTAAACTTCAGTCATCTTCAAAGTACTCTCCATCTGCAATACACTTATTGACACTTTTTCTACTGCTCAAAAGAGTTTTTGAGCTCGTCCATTTTCATGCCTTTCAGTGCTTCTGCCATTTTTTGGTTTCACCTCTTCCACATTGGCAAAATGTTTCCCTTTGAGGACTTTTTTCATCTAGGGAAATTTTTAAAAGTCACTCGGGGTGAGATCAGGTGAATAGGGAGGGTGGAGCACAGGGGTCATTGCCACTTTTCGTCAAAAACCGCTGAGCACTCAGTGCAGTGTGAGCAGGTGCGTTTTCATGGTGGAAGAACCAGTCACCTACTTGCCACAGCTTGGGACATTTCTTCTGCTAATCATGACCTTCTCAAAACTTCAAGATAAAGCCTCTTGTTGACCCTTTCATCCGGAGGAACAAATTTCAGAGGAAAATTCCAAGGGGCCCACCATCCCAAAGACGATGTCGTGTTTTGGAGTGGGGAAGCATTCCCTTCTCTTGTGAGACATTTTCATTATCCACTGGTCAGTCGGCGGGCATTTAGACTGATTTCGCATCTTTACAGTTGTGAATTGAGCTGCGATGAACATACAAGTGCAGGTGTC
This sequence comes from Carlito syrichta, assembly GCF_000164805.1. Classification (NCBI taxonomy): domain Eukaryota; kingdom Metazoa; phylum Chordata; class Mammalia; order Primates; family Tarsiidae; genus Carlito; species Carlito syrichta. Next base: position 118,748 of record NW_007247377.1, read on the forward strand.
TTCTCTGTAACAACTTCTGTTCCTGTGGGTAGTTAGGTACCGAGTTCGGGGACTTCCAGATAGGAGGGTAGACCAACTTTTAGTTCTTTGAAAACTTTCCATACAGATTTTCATGGAGGTTGTACTAGTTTGCATTCCCACTAACTGTTTAAGGGTTTCCTTTTCACCCTATCTGTGCCAACATCTTTTCTTTTTTTAGTAATTGCCATTCGGACTAGTGTATGGTGGTATCTCATTATGGTTTTAATTTGCGTTTCCCTGATGATTAATGGTGCGAAGCATTTTTTAATATATTTGTTGGCCATTTGTATATCTTCTTTAGAGATATCTGTTCATGTCATTTGCCCAGTTTTTAATGGGGTTATCTGCTTTTTTCTTGCTGATTTGCTTGAGTTCTTTATAGATTCTGGATATAGATTCTTTGTCAGATGTAAAGTTTATGAATACCTGGAAAAGATCTCTGTAATGCATAATATTGACATAGAGCTTATATCCAGAACATATACAGACCTCCTACAGTCAATAAGATAAAGACAACCCAGCTATATCAGTCAGAGTTCAGCCAGAGAAGCAGAACCAGTGAAGAGTTATAAAGAGAGTTATGGCAAGGGATTGGTTCACACTGAATATAGGGCCTGGCTAGACAAATCTAAAATACGTAGGACAGGCCATGAGAAAGAGTAGGTCAGATCCCATAGGGACGGGTGAAAACTGCTGTCCACAGGCTGACTGTTGATTCTCTCAAGAAAGCCTCGGTCTTGCTCTTAGGGCCTTTTAATTGGTCGGATCAAGTTCATCCAGATTATCTAGGATAGCCTCTCTTACTTAAACAGATTATGGACTTTAATAACATCTTGAAAATACAGTCACAGCAACACCCTCATTTGTGTTTGAATGGCTGGAGACTGTACGTCTAGGTAACACATCAATAAGACCATCACACCACTTTTTTTTTAAAGCCAAAGTTTGGAAAAAATATTTTCATACAGGAGGACAGCCAATAGTCAGGAAACACATGCAGAGGTCAATTAGTCATCAGGAAAATGCACATTGAGACAATTAGATAAGACTGCACATGCCAGAATGACTAAAATAAAAAAGGCACGATACCAAGGGTTAGTGAAGATGTGTATCAACTGGAAAATCATAACTACAAAAGTTGGACACAATTCCTGTCCAAAAGCTTGTGTGTGTATCAGAAGTTCATTCATATGTAAACCAAAAGACGTGTTCGAGAACTTTCATAGCAGCCTTGTAACCAGAACCTGGAATGATCTCAGATGTCCTCAGCACTACACGGTATAATATCATTGTTCATTCAATGAAATACTATAATGAAAATGAATGAGCTATTGCTAAAAAGAAAAAAAAAAGCCAGCAGTGCAGATGAATCTCACCATAGCACTGTGTACAAGAAGCATATTGCATCATAAAATACATATTGTATTCCTTTTACATCAAGAACCGGTGGTAGGGGTATATGGAAACGAGTCATGAGGAGAGCTCTTCTGTTTCCTGACTTGAGTGGCTGGGCAACCGGGGCTTGGGTGTATCATCTGTGTACTTATGTACACTTTTCTGTATGTAGAATATACTTCCATTTTTTAAAGCCAAATGATGGTGACACAGTAAGTAGTTTGAAATCTGATTTCAAAAAGAATACATTTTTCTTTTTTCAGTAATTATTAAGAATATCTTCAAGGAATCAAAAATGTGATTACTAGAAAGGACCATGGAGACAATTTGGTTTAACTCCCACATTGCATGGATGAGGAAATTGACACACATAGTAGTGAAATTATACAACCCAAGGTGAACCAGCTAGCTCAAAGCAGAGCCAGAATTTCCTATTGCAGCTCCAGTGTTCTTTCCTTAAAATAAATCTAGTTTTCATGAGATCAAAAGTTTGGTCAGAGACGTGGAAGCAAATTATTCTAGTTAAAAATTAGATAATATGTATTATGTGCCAATTGCTATTGTAAGCACTTTACATATGCAAACAGAATTAATTCTCCCAATAAGCTAGTGAGATAGATAATATTATTATGCTCATTTTGTAGACAAGGAAACTGAGGTGCATGGAATATAAATAAAGTATACAAGTCACATAACTAGTATAAATGGCATACCCAAGATTAAGGCATTCTGTTTAGAGTCAGTATTCCTAACTACTTAGCTGCTTTGTTTTAAAAAAAAAAACAACACACTTTCAGAATAACCATAGATTTTTCAGCAATATACATTTTTAAAAGTACATTTATCTGTAAAATTTGTGGAAGTCATTGATAAAACAGAGGGTGAAACAAGATTCAAAATTTTCCTAACTGAACTGACAAGCCAAAACCAATACAGTCTAGTTTAGCAGAGATAACTATGAAGTCAAACAGTTGTATTCAGTTTACTTCATAAGTTTTTCAAGTTGTTGACTATGTCTTATATTCAAAAGAATGTATGTGACACGTGAGAACAAGCTTAAGACTAGTAATAAAAGACCCTGTGCCCCCTGCCCCGTTTTAGAAACAGAAAGTCATCAACACCTGAAGCACCATGCCCACCTCCAATTGCATCCTTCCTCTTGCCGAAGTGAGTACCGGGTAGAACTTTGTGTGATTGATTCCATGCTTCTCTTGATCATTTTTGCCACTTATGACTTATCCCAAACTATCTTGTTTAGTTTTGGCTCATTTTGAAATGTATATAAATGGAATCATTTCATCTGTATCCTTCTAGGATATGCTTTTTTCAATCAACTTTTTAGACTTGTTGATTAGTTTAACTGTGTTTCATATTCCTTGCTGTATCACATTCCATCAAATGAATGTACAAATAGATTTTCATTCTGTCATTGGACATTTTGGTTGCTTCTAGCTTCTGCTTTTATGACTAATGCCTCGAGGAACAGATTTGTACGTGTATTAATGCACGTGTTGCTGGTCATAGGGTATGTGTATTTTCAACTTTACTAGATAATCCAAATTGTTTCCCAGGGTAATACGTGAGAATTCTCTTTACTACATTCTCACCAAAAGTCTGATAGACTTTCTAATGTTTTCCATCTTACAGGTTTAAAATAGTTTCTATTTATGGAATACGTTGCCTTGATTACTAATAAATTGAGCATTTTCATATGTTTATGCATCATTTGCATTTTCTCTTTTGTGCAATGCCCTTTTGTCCGTTTTTCTATTGATACTTTCTCTTCTCAATAGGTTATTTGTATTGCAGTTATTTTCTGCCAATTTGTGATTGGTATTTTTACTCTTTTTGATGGATAAAAGTTCATGTTAATGTGATCTGTTCCTTTATAGTTTGTATGTATTTCATCTTTTCAAATCAGTGTTATAGTTCCAAGAGGGAAGATATCTGTCTTGACAGCTGTCCTTTGAGACAAACACATACACAAAACTGAACAAGACAAAACAAAAAGTAGTTTACTATAGCTGTTACAAAGCCAGTATAATTTTAGATGATAATTTCAGGCAGTAATAACCAGCTGTTTAGAAGTACTGCTGTGCTCTATGTTATTTTATTTTTTTATTTTTTAAAGCAGGATTTATTGAGAGGACAGAAAATCTCCCACAGTGGGAGAGGACCCGAGGGGGTTGCCCTCTATGTTATTTTAGAGTATATATATTTTAAGGGATATATAAACAACCTGGGTGACCCAGGACAATGAGAGGAGGGGTTCGGTCTGAGAGGAGGGTTCACACACAGGCACTTAAATGCTATCTAATAATACAATAAGCCGGGCGCAGTGGCTCAAGCCTGTCTAATACCAGCACTTTGAGAAGCTGAGGTGAGAGGATTGCCTGAACCCACAGGTTCGAGACCAGCCTGGGCAACATGGTGAAACCTCACTTCTACAATAAATAAAAAAGACTAGCCAGGCGTGGTAGCGCACGCTTGTAGTTCCAGCTACCTGGAAGGCTGAGGCGGAAGGATTGCTGGAGCCCAGCAGGTAGATTCTGGAATGGACTTGAGCATGCCACTGCACTCCAGCCCGGGCAACAAAGTGAGACTCCAACTCAAAAAAAAAAAAATACAATTGCCAAGAGCTTGGAATTTTTGGAAAAAATTATTTGCATTGGTATTTCTGGCCAAATTTCTGGTTTCATGTGAAAATTCTAGATATACTAGTTTCACTACCAAAACTCAGAATAAGGCGACTAACCTTCAATAAAATATTGCATATCTAAAAATCTGTAGCATTCTTAATTGGAAACATGAAAAATGCAGGAGACAGTCGCTGAATTGCAGCTCTGGAAAATATTTTAAAACCGAACTAGTTCAACCTGTAACCCATGCATCTAGCTTCCTCTTGGTGGACGCTCAGCCTCTGCTTGAAAGGCGCAGTGCGGAGGGGCCCCGCCTCATGGGGCGTCCCCTCCCGTTGCTGGTTGGCTCAAACCCCTTCCTCCGCTGAGCTGCACGCCTCCCCGCCGTTTTTACCCCTTCCTTTTAACTGCTGACTCCTGTTTCTCAGAATAAGCCTCCAGCTTTTGTGAGAACTTAATATACTGCAAGGCATGCATAAGTCCACTTCCCTGAGCACACATTCACGTTCGCACATTGCAGGAGCTTGAAGGGCACGGATGGTGACAACGACACTGCCGGCCTCATGTTCTCAGAATGTCTGTTCTTCCTTCAAGACGAATGAGTTGCCTGCGCACACCATATTACCCTCTGCCTTGCAAAGGAACGGAGTGCCCATGCCAAGTTGAACTTCTAGTTTTTAACAAATAGAAGCTAGAATTCTAACACCTTCCTGCACACCAGTGGATTATCTTACATGCCTCGCTGTTCCAGCCCTGTGCTCTGGAGGTCACTGCTCTAAACTATAAACCTCTCAGAAGCAGGAATTTTGTTGAAGCCATTCTTGTACGTGTGCCATGCATGGAACATGTAAGAGGAGCTCAATAAAAATATGCTGACCAAACAAGTGAGACTTAACAGTTTTCTGTAATGTGTGTAATTGTGCAGTGGACTTGAGCGTGATTATGTAGCGGAGATACATAATCTCAATCTACTCAACTTGCATGATTTTTGATATTGTACTGGCATGTGTTTAAGATTCTACAGTTATGAGAAGAAAACGAATCGTTGAAAACAAGCAGAGAAGTCTTTTAGAGAAGAAAGGCCAAAACCCTGGATCTGTAGGACGGAAGTACAGTGAGCAAATGAATGTAAGTACAGTATTAGTTTTTTTTTTTAAATAATCATTATTAAAATTTGCTTATAAAACAGTGTTCTTTTTTTTTACTTTTTATTTTATTTTATTTTATTTTATTTGAATTGGAGTCTCACTCTGTTGTCCAGGCTGGAGTGCAGTGGCATGCTCACGGCCACTCCAGCATCGACCTTCTGGACTCAGGTGATCCTTCCACCTCAGTCTTCCAAGTAGCCGGAACTACAGACGCGTGCTACCATGCCCAGTTAATTTTTTGATTTATTGTAGAGACGAGGTCTCGCCAAGTTGCCCGGCTGGTCTCAAACCTGCGGGCTCAGGCAATCCTCTCGCCTCAGCCTCCCAAAGTACTACGATTACAGGCTTGCGCCACTGCGCCCGGCCCAAAACAGACTGTGCTCTTGTATGTGCATATCGTGTATGTGTAATACAACATAAATGTAAATGTAGCCTAAACCATTTGTGAAGCAGCCGTGGAATCGTTATGCTAGGAGCTTATTGTACTCATACTATACCTATTTGCTGTATTCTAATTCGTCTTATAGTCAGTTGTTAATGAAGGTTTTGAAACAACTTGAAGAAAAGAAAAGAAAGCTAGAGCCATGGATAGGGGAAGCAAGCATGCTAGTCATAAAGGCTAATATTGCCACCTGTGATTGGATAACCTGTTTGGATCTGAGCTTCCTCCAAGACGTAGAAAAAAAGGAAATTGGATAGCTATATAATTCTCAAGGGATATTGATACTGTTGTTGTTTGGGATACAGTATTTTAAAGTAACCCTTGTATAGTGGACTTTGAAGTACATAATGAACATGCCCCTAATAACCGTTCAGCAACAAATGAGCAAAGAGTTTCATGTGGCTTGATCTGAGGACTGGATACTTCTAACTTGACCCAAGGATTGACTTTAAAATATTAAAAGTCTAGATGGATAAGTAGAGAGCATTTTACTTGAAGTTTCTACTTTAAATATCACTTCTAAGTTTTAAAAAGAACTAGACTAGAGCGCCTTATGGAGAATTTATATTTTAAGTTACAGGAGAGTCCTATCATTTGTATATTATAGGAAATAATTATTTTTAGATGGATAAGGCTGTTATTATGGAGAATAATCAACCATGATCTATCTTAGCAGAACAACTGATTTAGCTCTATGCTTATATAAATAAAGTTATTCCCATTATCAGTATATTCTTATTGCTTAATAGCATATACTTAATTACCAAGTACAGATGCAGTGGCACCTCATAAGTCCTTCTGTTTGAAGTTCCATGTTGTTCCCATCAAACGTCTCAAAATCCATGGTGAAAGCATCTTGTACCCTTATTTTCTCTTGGGTTTTACTAATATGTTTCGAATTTTAAGATAATACTCGGCTGTCACACCCAAAGAATGGGCAGGCTGGACGTCAGAGGCCTCCGTGAGTCCCTCTCCAGGCGCAGCCTTGTGTTCTGGGACCTTCGTCTCTTTCTCCTTCACGTCCCCTGTCTCGCCTCTGGAGTCCGTCTTCGTCCTTCTGTCCAGAAGCCTCACTCGCCCTGCCCATGCCCAGCTGCCACCCACACACCCACGTAGACATCTCCCAGGGTCTTACTGGCTGTAGAATGTGTTCCTGAGTCAAAATGTTGTATCTGTATCATTCTGTTTCATTTTGTTGTTCCCGAGCCAGGGAAGGGCTTGGGGACGGTAGCAGTGGCCCTTGCCAGCTCGCACGGGGTTTCACCTGGTTGGGTTTTCTGCAGCCTGTCACTTCTATGTGGAGAAAGTGTAAGAGACATGCATGAAAGGCAGAAAACGCACAGCTGCCACTGGGCACCAGGGTTTCAGTCCAAGGTTTCTCAAATCTGTAGTGAAGGTCGGGCAAGACCGTGAGCACTCTGGAGGGACAGCTGTTTCGAAATCCACAGCTCTCCTTTAGCTCAGGCCAAACAGAAGTTGAGTGTGGTCGCGAGAAAACAGTTACTACAGTTACTTCTTCAAGTGCAGCAGTTGGGAAGAAAGAAGACAATGGACCATATCCGGAGAAGCGTCGGCGTCTCTCAGCAAGTGCTGAATGGATGTGCTTATTGCCGGTTTACGGAACTTTCTCTTTTCCAGGTTTTATGCAGCCTTGGGGCTGCTGTTTCCGTTCTAAGTTTTGTCAGCTAATATGCTTACCTGTCTTTGGCATGAGCCATAGTCAGAGGCTTTTGGCTAGTAGCTACGTGTGATTCACCCTGACAATAACAAACGAGCTAGGTTATAAGCTTTAAGGTAATTTACCTTTCCTTTAATTAGTAGTAGTCACTCAGCTTATTTGACCACTTTCAAATATCCAGGACAACATCACAACCTGAGAATTTCTCAGTGAACAGAAAACACGTTTTGTAAAAATTGTTCAGTTAACATCGAAAGGCTTTATACCAGTAAGTCTTGATTTCACCTCCAAAGAAAAAAAATGAAAATATACAAGTTATGTGAACAATGATAACTGAAAAAATATATATAGCAATTTTTAACAGTTGTAAAGTCCATGTAAATATTATGAATTTTAAACATGGAATTATAGTTTAATTCAATATTCTGTTTTATAGCATTTTGGACAAAGTGTCCAGATATGTTCAAGGGAGCCACAACAAACTAGAAGAGGCACTTCTGCTGTTGAAGAAGGTATGTCTTAGCTTAAACATTTTCTTCTGATCTTTGCTCTCAGTGGTTTGTTCTCCTGATATGTATTTTCTCAGCTACTTAGCGTGTTATGTGGCCGTTAAGTCATCACTGAGAACCTCCTCAGGCGGTTACTAGTGTTGCTTTACTCTAGATAATAATGTATGAAACATGTTATTTCCTGACTTTCCAATTATTTGTATAGGATAAATCTCCAGAATTGAAATTATAGTAACTGGCATGTAATCGGCACCCAGTAAATATTATTTGAATGCACCTCTGTGTATTAAATGAATGCTGGATCAGAGGAAATAAGCATTGTATGGCTTTTCATACATATTGCTAAAGTATTTTCCAGAAAATGTTATCATTCAAACTTCTCCCAGTGGTATATGTCAGCTTGAGGTAGAATCTTCTCGTGTTTGTTTATATGCTAGGCAATTAAGTAGTACTGTATTGGTTTTTGTGTCTGCACCTTTTATTAATAATATACTTGACTGTTTTTGTATGTGCTTTTTGATGAATTGTCTCTTCATGTTCTTTTTTCCTAGCTATTAGAGTTTTGAATTTTTCTTACTGAGATAACCATCAAGGATTCTGATCTTTAGATTAGTTGCATTTTTTTTTTTGAACCAGAGTCTCACTCTGTCTTCCAGGCTGGAGTGCAGTAGCACACTCATGGCCACCACAGCCTTGACCTGCTGGGCTCAGCAATCCTTCCGCCTCAGCCTTCCAAATAGCTGGAACTCTTAATTTATTGTAGTGACAGGTCTCACCAAGTTACCCAGGCTGGTCTCAAACCTGTGGATTCAGGCATTCGCCTCAGTCTCCCAAAGCAAATGTTTTCACTATTTTATTATTTCACTTTATTTCACTTATACTTTATTTTTGCATATGTATGTTTTAATTTTTCTTTGTTCATTCAGTACATGATTATTGAGTGTGAATTTTCTGCTTACAGGTAGATACCAGATACACAAGTTGAGCATCCCTAGTTTAAAATTCCAAAATCAAAACCAATCCAAAATCTAAAAACTTTCTGAGCACTGATATGATGTCACAAATGGAAAATTCCACATTCGACCTCATAGATTAGATCACATTCAAAACACAGGCACACGACAAATAGTTAAAAGATCCTCCCAATCCCCTTTGGCTGTGATGTGTCTTCTCCACTACACCCAGACTTCCCCACGCAAGCGTGCCCACAAAGGGTAATAAAATGGCACACGTGCTGGCTGATGTGCCCATGGCAGGTTCCCCTGCGATCCCACACAGGTCCAAGAGCTGTGCTCATTACTCACTTTTTATTTATTTATTTATTTTTTGCTTATTCCCTGCTTTGTGGCGTAAAAACACTATTGAAACTATCAAAAAGGCCTGCAGATACCTATGTGGATAGCAGTGATAAGAAAAAGAGGAAGCATTGTTTTCTCTGTAGCCCAGAAAGTCGAGCTCTTGGAGAATCTGGCCAGCAGTGTAATTGTGAAACATCTTAGAGAAGAGTGAGGTCACCTGTGAAACTCCGCAGATGACCTCAAGGCACAGGAGGGTAAGCTGTGGAAGCTCTGTGCTGAAAGTGAGGAAGGGACTTAATGAAAAATAGAAAAGCACAGCATAGAGCAGAAAGTGAAGATCTCATCATGTATTGAAAGAGAGGATCCATCGCACCAGGGACCACAAGCCACTTAGTGGTCTGCAGATTGTGAAACAAGCGAAGGTCTGCTACGGTGAACTGAAAATGGAAGGGAACTATAAATATTCAATAGGCCAGTTGCAGAAGTTTAAAACAAGACACAGCATTACATTTTTAAAGGTTTCTAGTGATAAAGCATCTGCTGGAGAAATCTGTTGGCAAGTTGGCCAAGGTCATCGCTGGTGAACATGTGACAGCAGAGCAAGTCTATGATACTGATGAAACATCACCGTCTAGGTGTTAGTGCCCAGAGGAGCTGACCGCAGCTAATAGGACAGCCCCTACAGGAACTAGGATGCCAAGGGCAGAATGACTGCTGGGGTCTGCTAATGCCGCAGACATGCCTAAGCAGAAACACTATGATGGGCAGAAGCTTGCATCCTCACTGTTTTCAGGGAGTGAATTCCGTACCAGTCCGTTATTATGCTAACAAAAAGACATGGATCCCCAGGGACATCTTTTCTGTTTGGTTTCACAAACACTTGTACCAGGGAAGCTGGACTGAGGTCTACAAGATTTTATTATTCTTTGACAGCTGTTCCGTTCATCTGCCAGCTAGAATTCTCATCAAAAATGTTTTTGCCACATGCTTTCTCCTAAATGTGACTTCATTCATTCCATCATGTGACCAGGGTTTCCTTAGATCAATGAAAGGTAATTGTAAAAACACCTTTTGGAACAGCATGCTAGCAGTAGTGAACAGAGGCTTGAGTGTGGAAGGTTTTAAGAAAAAGTTTTGCATGAAGGATACAGTATATGCTGTTGCCAACACTTGGAGCACAGTGACTAGAGACGTGATTGTGCGTGCTTGGCACCACAGCCTCTGACCTGCAACTAAGTTCAGTGAAGATGAGGATCAAAGATGATACCTTTGAAGGATTTCATATGTCAAGCGAGAGAAAATGTTTGACCTCCTTGTGCAGAAAATATCCCTTCAGCGTCCATCAGCTAGCTGGAAGAAGTGAATGCCAAAGAAGTTTTTAACATCAGGAATGAGGCTCCAGTTGTTCGTTCACTGACCAATGGCGAAATAACCAGAATGATCTGAATCAAGGTGGCATGATGGTTGTGATGATAGGGCTGGGTGCAGTGGCTCACGCCTATAATCCCAGCACTTTGGGAGGCCAAGGTGAGAGGATTGCCTGAGCCTAGGGTTCGAGACCAGCCTGGCAACTCTACAATAAATCAAAAAATTAGCCAGGCATGGCAGCACATCTGTAGTTCCAGCTACTTGGAAGGCTGAGGCGGAAGGATCGCCAGAGCCCAGTGGGCCACCACTGGGGTGGTTGTGAGCTTGCCACTGTACTCCAGCCTGGGTGACGGAGTGAGACTCCGACTCAGGAAAAAGTGACGATGAAGATGACGTTGTTGTCACGCAGGAAAGCACCCAGAGACAGCAGTCCCCGTGAAAATGTGCGGTGGCCTCATCAAGGGACTGGAGTCGTGTACATTCACAGCAACAAGAGAGCATGTCCGTTTATATATCAGAGAGAGGCTTCTGAGACAAAAGCATTGATAATGAGGCAGATGACTCTGGAGGACACATTTAAAAGAGTCATCCAGCAGAATGCCTGGGCAGGACCTACCCCCACCCAGGGGACCCACTTCCTGGTCCCTCAGCTGCTTCAGACATGTCTTCTTAGCTAAAAAATACAGTACAGTATGCAGTAACCTTTTAAATCAAATCACAACACCAGGTGGAGACTGAAAGGCTGCCGGTATTGGCCGCTGCTGTTGTCCAACAGCTGATACAGGTGTTCTGGTGATGCAGCTGTGTTGTCCAGTTACCCTGAACACTTTATGTTTTTGCTGTCATATCTTATATTGTCAATACTTGTGTGTGGAAAAGTGTAAGAAAATGATTGTTTATCCGCAGCATTTATGTTCAGGGTTAGGAATGTTGGAGATGCAAAATAGCCATAAATTGGCCACACGGGAGGCCGAGAGAGTGACATCTTTGCTTTCTGATGGCTCAGTGTATACAAACTTTGTTTTCTGCACAAGATTATTTAAAATATTGTATGAAATTACCTTCATGTTGTGTGTATAAGGTATAAATGAATTTCATGTTTAAACTTGAGTCCCATCCCCAAGTTATATCATTATATATATGCAAATATTCCAAAATTTCTGAAAATCTGAAGTCCACAACACTTCGAGTCCCAAGCATTTTGATACTCGACCTGTACAGTAATGAACAAAATATACAAAAGTATTGCCCTTCAGAAACCTAAACTCTATTAGGGAAGACTGGCCTTTAAAACATGCTTTTGTCTTTTTTAAAAAATGATTTCTCTGTCACTTTTAAGCTCAAAGAAACTTCCCAATACAGAAATTTTTAAATGTTTGTTTCTTTTTCTTCTAAGTTGCTTTGATTAATAGGTTGATTTCTTACATTTAACTCTTTGATTTATTTGGAATTTGTCTAAACGACACACAGTGGGAAATAAAACTCCAAATTGAAATTCTTTTATAAGCAGAGAACTAATTTAGTGAATCATCTTCCCCTTCTCAAATCTTTGACGTCTCTTTCTTCTTGTTCTTGTATCTCATTGAGTCTGTTTCTGGGCTGTCAGTTCTGTTCAGCTGATCATCAAATTTTATAATCTTTCCTTAAGTTCCTTTTACTCTTTTATTTATAAATCGGTATAATTGCTATCATAAAGGCAATCTTGTTTAACTTCTTTTTAGGCCCTCAGTGAATAACAAACACACAAAAGACTGTCTAAACATAATGTTTTGGTTTGGGTTCTTTTGGTTGTTGTTTTTTGGTTTTTTTTTAGTTTAGGCAACACGAGGAATCTGTAGTAACTCGCTGCCATTGTTTTGAATATCCTTTTTTTAAAAATTAAGGATGCAAAAATGCTAGCCAGAGGATCCTGATAAATAAAATGCAAAGTAACCTAATAGTCACTAGGTTTCTCTTTGTAAAATGAATACATACAGGCATATGTCAGTTAAGTATGTATAAGGGCTGGTCTCAAAGACAAAAAGGAATCCAAGAAGTACTGATGCAAAGTTTCTGTAGTTTCAGGTAGTACTTCTGAGTTTTTGATGGCTGAAAACCTAGTGAAAGCCTCAGTACCTGAGGATGAAATTCTAACTCTCATGAACAGCAGGCAGCTACAGAAGCCAAATCTCACTTTAAATAAGACCCAGCAATTCAACATCTGCATGCTGTCAGCTGAAGAACAGAAGATCCTGCAGTCCCTTGAGCATCTTAATGAAAGGTTACGCTGTAAGTATGGAAGAACACTTTTGTAAGAAATATTGTATCTTGTACTTAAAAATTTTAATTTAAACGTTAATTTAAAAATTGAAAATAAAAGTACATAACGTATCCAGGTCATCACCTACTTAATTGAGTGCATGATAATTGAGAATATATTTGAATACACTGTACTATATCTTTTTTCTCTCCCCCCGCCTCTATACTATTTCAGGCATACCATATCATTTATGATATTATTGACGATTATGCTGATTTATTTGGCAGCCTTCCCTATCTTTTAGGAATATGGATAGACTTCAGTGATGAACAGGCTGGGTATCTATACTGACCATCCATCAGCACAACCATAAATTCTTGATTAAGCATTTTTAAAACCTTAAATACAGGGCCGGGCATGGTGGCTCAAGCCTGTAATCCCAGTACTTTGAGAGGCTGAGGCGAGAGGATTGCCTGAGCCCAGGGGTTCGAGACCCACCCGGGCAACTTGGTGAGACCTCGTCTCTACAATAAATCAAAAATTAGCCGGGCATGGTAGCATGGGCCTGTAGTTCCAGCTACTTGGAAGGCTGAGGCGGAAGGATTGCCTGAGCCCAGCAGGTCGAGGCTCTGGTGGCCGTGAGCGTGCCACTGCACTCCAGCCTAGGCGATGGAGTGAGACTTCAAAAAAAAAGCCACCTTAAATATAGTGATGAGGTAGTAGGAATGTAGAGAATTTCTAAGACCAAAACTAGATATAAGGAAGAGCCCCAAAAGATAGGGAGGCTGCTGCAGCTAGCTTCTGTCCTGAGGACACAAGTCAGGGAGTGAACTCGAACTTTGCTTTTCATAACCTCACAGCAAAAGGGAAACTGAAGACAAAACCCAGGGCTTACTCAAAGGATGAGTAGCCTTTGAAGATCCTCCCACCACAAAACTGGGCCACCCAAAGAACGATGCTTTGCATACATACACGAGGAGGTGGCCGAAGGAGGGTCATTCAAATTTTGAACATTTTTTTAAAAACTTGGATTTCTTGAATGTCAGTATTCAGCAGATGGTGGAAGGAAAGTCATCTCTGAGGACCTGGAACCGCAGTCTAGGATCACACTGACTGACAGCCCATATTCGCATTAGCTGAGTGAGCCTGAAAACCTCGAGCAAAGCATTTGATGTGGAATGATCCCGAACTGGTAATATCCCCAAAAACTTGGAAACAATATATTTATGTCTCTTGGAGAAACTTACCTAGATTCCAGTCCTCAAAGAATGATCACAACTGAAATCCAAGGAAAATGAGCAGTCCACTACAGAAAATAAAAATAATCCATGAAAAGAATCAGAAGAAACCACAAGACAGAATAAACGGACCCAAGAAGAATTTAGATAATGAATTACCATTCACAGACTATAAAATAACTTTGCTTGTATGTTTTAAGATGATCAGAAATAAGTTTAAAAAAACAGAGAATAAGAAATTTTTTTTTTTTTTGAGTTGGAGTCTCACTCCGTCGCCCAGACTGGAGTGCAGTGGCCGCTCCCGGCCACCGCAGCCTCGACCTGCTGGGCTCCGGCGATCCTTCTGCCTCAGCCCTCCGAGTAGCCGGAATTACAGGCACGTGCTACCATGCCCGGCTGATTTTTTGATTTATTGTAGAGATGAGGTATTGCTGCCCAGGCGGGTCTCGAACCCGTGGGCTCAGCAATCCACTCACCTTAGCCTCCCAAAGGCGCGGGATGACAGGCTGAGTCACCGAGCCCGGCTCCAAGAATATTTTGGGCCCAAGCAGAATGCCTGGAAATGAAGAACATCATCATTGAAACTTAAAACTCAACAGATGATTTAAACATAAATCACAGATATTTGAAGCTATAATATGAATCAAAGAAATTTATCCAGAATAAAGAACATTGAGACAGAGACAGAAAATGTGAGATCGAGCTTAAAAGACACAGAGGAGTGAATAAGAAGGTCTGAAACACCAGAGGTGAGATCTGAAGTGATAATGACTTGACAGTTTTCTCAATCTGATGAACAGTCCCTACCTACGGATTCAACAGTACTTTCAAACAGGGTGAATAAAAAGAAATCACCACCAAGAAACATCATAATGAATTTTCATCAGCAACAAAAGGGCAGAAAACATTAAAAATGTCAGAAGAGGCCGGGCATGGTGGCTCAAGCCTGTATTCCCAAGCACTTTCGGAGGCCAAGGTGAGAGGGTTGCCTGAGCCCACGGGTTTAAGACCAGCCTGGGCAACTTGGTGAGACTATGTCTCTAAAATAACTTTTTAAAATTAGCCAGACATGGTGGTACACGCCTGTGGTTCCAGCTACTTGGAAGGCTGAGGACGAAGGGTCGCCTGAGCCCAGAATTGAGGCTGCAGTGGCTGGGAGTGTGCCCCTGCACTCCAGCCTAGGCGACGGAGTGTGAGGCTCCAACTCAAAACAAAACAAAAATATCAGAAGATATTGAACAATGTATCCAGTGTGCTCAGAGAAGTAACTCAAATTTAAAATCTTTTGGGGGACATGGTGACTCACACCTATGATCCCAGCACTTTGGGTGGCCTAGGTGGGAAAATCACTTGAAACCAGGAGTCTGAGACCAGCCTAGGCACCATAAGACAACCTTGTCTCTACAAAAAAGCAGAAGAATTAGCCAGGCATGACGGAGCATATCTGTAGTCCCAGCTACTGGGGAGGCTGAGGGAGACTCTGGCTCAAAAATAATAATAAAATAAAATAAAATATTTTTGAAGTGAACATTTCTCTGAAGAATTTGGATAATTAAAAATACTTTCAGACAAAAACTAAGAGACTTTGTTAACAGCACTCTTACTAAAGGAAAGTCTAACAAATGCACTTCAGCAGACAGAAAGTAATCCCAGATGGACAGTCTGAGAGGGTGAATCTGAGCTAACAGTTCATAAAACAATAAATATTAAAAAGTGTGTACTTCAGAGAAAAATTATTTAAAATATCTATCAACATAACTACATAATCACCATTTGTATACCTAATGCTGAATTGTACCCCACATCTTTAAAATAAGTAAATTTTTTTTAAAAGAGTAGGGGAATCAATTAAAAAAAAGAAAATTTGTATGCCTAAGCTTGAATTGTACCCCACATCTTTGAAATTTAAAATTTTTTTTTTAAATCTATCAACAATCTTACATAAGTTGGGGGGACATAAATGGTGGTAAAAATATACCAGAATTTTTATATTGTTTAGGAAATTGGGCAAAGAAACGGATTAAATTTAGATGTTGATACTTTTAAGATTATGCCTGTGGTATTACAGAGTCACAACTCAAGGACCAGAAATATGATACACAACTTCCAAACTGACAGAAAAGGGGATGTGGCATACAAGAAACACAGAATCCACTGAAAAAAAGGCAACAATGGAGACAAAAATAAACATAGAGGAGAGAAGACAAATAAAGACACTAAACTATAAGACAGGACATACATGTGTATTGACAATAAATGTCAGTCTATTAAGTGCCACAGCCAAGAGGTTATCAAATGGAACCTTACAGGACAATTATATTATGTCTATAAACAATATATGTAAGGCATAAGGATATTTGAAAGCTGAAAAGGACAGAAAATGTACACCAAGCAAATTCTAATCACAGGAAAGCTGGTTTTGGTGTAACGTTATCAGACAAAATTCCTTACTAGACGTACAAAGGGTCACCTCACGATTATCAAAGATTTAATTCAGAAGAAATACATAGTGTTTTAATGGACATTTGAGAACATAGCCTCAAAAACATATAAGATATTTTTAGTCATGGTGGAAGATTTTAATAGACTACTGTCAGAACTGATCAAACAGCCAAAAAAGCGTCTGGATGCGGTGGCTACGCCTGTTGTCCCAGCACTTGAGCATTGTTCCATGTTGACCAGCTCGAGCCTCTGCCCTCTAGTTGCACATCCCAGTCATGACCAGGCTTCTCCAGACATTGCCACATATCCCCTGGGTGGCAAAAACCACCTTTGGTTGAGAACACACACGTGCGTGCACGCACGTGCACACACACACACACACGTATGTATTTTGTATGTGTTCTACTTCTGCCTGAAACGTAGAGGGCTGGACTATGTGAAGCCCACCCTGAGAACAAGAAAAGGCAGGTAAATGAACAAGTATAGCTTTTCTCGAACTGATTAGAGAACTGAGGTGACAGCACAACCAAGGATCTGACATCAGGGAAGGACAGGAAATTCCAGTGAGAGACAGGATGTGAACATTGACTCACCCTTTGGCAGAATATGAATAGAGGAAGAAATTGCAGTTTCCATGCAAGCCGAGATTAGAAATCCTGCTTACATTTTCCACAAACTGCTAAAGGGTGGATGGAAGCTACCAGGAGGTTGTAGAACCCCTGCAGGTGCAGGCACGCGGGGAATTCACAGCCACTCAAAGATTCTTTTCCGTGGATCTACACCGTGTGTTCAGAGAAAAGTAGGGGACAGAACAGGAGACCAGCGAAACCCTTCCTCAGTGGTGCAGTGAGGGAGGGCGGCCGGACGGGCCTGAACCCCATGCAGAACCTTCCCACCTGCAGAACAAAGACCACAGGGCGCCGGGACAGAGGCAGCAAACCCGTCACTGCTCCCTCAAGGCACAAGTGAAGACTCACTGGAGACAGAGGCACGGTAACAGAAAATAGCTTGTACCCTTGGCAGGGGCAAAAACAGGTCTAGGCCAAGACCAGTGGAGGTATCCTCACTGTGGAAGGAAGACACGAAATTCTCTTGCACAAAAACTGCCAAGATGCCAGGCAAAATTAACTGCCACGGAAAGGAGAAGCAGAAGAAAGAGGAGGCACACAGGGTCTACCGACGACAGAGCCTGGACCGGGACAGCAGAAAAACTCCCTGACTCCACCACCACCACCAGGCCAACAAGCACCAAGCACCGAGCAGCAGCAGTCTACTACTGGAAGACTGGCACGGGCATAGAGAGCCATCCTTTCTGTGGTGCAGACCCACAGGAAGGCCAAAATCTGAGGGTGGAGCGGGAACATTTGGAGGGATGGTGCGTCCTTCCAAGACCCCCGCAGAGGTGAAAATAGCACTCAAGGAATTTGAAATGAGCCGTGGACTATATAGGTAACTAGAGCCACAGCAAAACCCAAACCCGGCTCAATTCCCTACGACGTTTTTAAGCATCTGCATATTTACACTGCACGCACGCATACACACACACACCAGTGGCCTAGCAGAAGAAGTGGCATACCCATCTCCAGATGCAAACACTCTTTACCTCATCTCCACCATTCTAGAAATGGTGACCAGCCTCCGTCAAAAAGTATGAGACACTCAAAAGAGCAAGAAAATAAAAACACCATCCAGGGACAGAGCAATCGATGAATGAGATACAGAGATAACCAGGATGTTGGAACTATCAGGTAGATCATTTAAAATAACATGATTAGGCAGTTTCTTTCACCCATGCCAGCTCTGGCATGTCTCTCTATCTTTCCTCTCTTCCTTCTCTAATAAACTTTGAAAACTTTTAAAAAGTAAAATAAAATGACGTGACTACTATGTTAAAGGTAATAGTGGGAAAGATGGAACAACATGGGAGAGAGAAACCACATGCATGAACAGACGGAGAATTCTGAGAGATGAAAACTGTAAGAGAGACAAATAGGTGTGTAAGAAATAAAAGTATAGTAACAGAAATTGAAACTGTTTTTTATGTGTTGATCAGTAGACTCAACACGGCTGGGGAAAGAATCAGTAAATTGAAAGAGAGGTCAGTGGAAGTTTCTCAAAGTGGAACACCAAGAGAAAAAACAAAAAGATGGGGCAAAATTAAAAAGAAAAAAGCATCAGCTGTGGGATAACAGAAACCTGCCTAATAAGCATGTAATTAGGGTTTCGGCGTGAGAGGTTTCATTCTTTTTGTGGGAGGAAGGTGCTCTTGCTGTCATAGGAAGTTGGATTAAGGTGCAGTTTCTCTTACTTGGGGAAGACCTGATCTTGGATTACAGATAGCAGATTGCCAGGAAGGGCATGGAGAACTTCAGGAATTTTTTTCAGACAAGCTATTTGTTACTCCATATTGGAATAATACTAAATAGAAGTCAAGTTGAACTACCACATATCATATATAAATATCAGTTCCGAGTTTATTAAAGATTAAGTGTGAAAGAGAATATATAAAGCTTTTAGAAGATAACATAAGGGTACAATTCAGGATTAGGTATACATGTGGACATCGTACAGGAAAGATTTCTTAAGTAGAGCACAGGAAACATAATCCATAGAGGGAAAACTTAATAAATCTGACTATATTAAAATTGCAACTTCGGTGACAGAAAATATAACAGAAATAAAGAACTCGCTCAAAATATGTAAAGAACCATAAATTAATAAGAAAAAAGACAACCCAGTAGAAAAAGGAGAGAAAAAAAGACTTGAATGGGAACTTCACAACAAAAGAAGTGAAATGACAGTAAACAACGAGAGGTGCTCCGGTCATTATTAAGTTCATTATTCACAGGAAAAAGCCTGTTAAAACAAGGGATGTTCCTCAGATAGAAGTTGAAAGGCCTGGCAGGGTTGTGCACTGGGAAAGGTGTGAGCAGCAGCGCTCTTGCAGGACGCTGGTGGGAGCGTCTCCTGGCACAGTCTCACTGGAAATGTGTTGCCGCCGCCTGCTACGCTGAGCATGAGCATACCTTACAAGCCACCTTGCAGGTGTCCACCCACAGACAGGCATACGTACACAGAGATCATCACTGCTTATAAAAGCCAAAAGTGCAACATCTAAACTTGGTGTATTCATGTGATAGAATATCATTCAGCCAGGAAAATAAACTGCAGCTACGTGCATGATCGTAGATGAATCTAAAAATATACACTTTGTGGGGGGAGGTGAATCACAGGAAAATGAAGATAGTACAGTTCCATTTACGTGAAGCCCCAAACAAGTAAAACTAAACAATATTGTTTTGCAGGGATGTATACATATGTACTAAAATGACAAAGAAACATAGTATCTGGTATCATAGAATCATAGTGTCCAGTATCATAGTATCTGGTACCCATAGTTTCGTGGGTTGGATACCACTTTGGCAGAAGGATGGGAAGGATGGGAACGCAGTCCAGAGGGCATTGTGGAGGCAGGGAGAGCCAGGAAGCTCCTCAAGCAGGGATGATGTCCGAATGTAGGTGTTGCACAGGCTTTAACTTTATTATGATTAATTAAAATACGCATATGTTTTATATACTCTATGTATGTTAATCTTAGAATCAAAACTAATTTTGGAATAATGTATTTATTATTGGTTTTTAGAGTTTTTCTCCTCAACTAACGTTTTATTATAAAAAGTGGAGCCAGACACAGTGGTTCATGCCTGTCATCCCAGCTCTTTGGGAGGCAGAGGCGAGAGTCCTGCCTGAGCCCAGGGGGTCGAGACCAGCTTGGGCAACTTGGCAAGACCTCGTCTCTAAAGTCAATAAAACAATTAGCCGGGCATGGTTGCACACGGTTGTAGTTCCAGCTACTCGGGAGGCTGAGGCGGGAGGACTGCCTAAGCCCAGCAGGTTGAGGCTGCTGTAGTCGTGAGCATGTGACTGCACTCCAGCCTGGGTGACAGAGTGAGCCTCCCACTCAAAAAA
>NW_007247377.1:139153-142427 GCF_000164805.1 Carlito syrichta
AAAAAAAAAAAAAAAAAAAAAAAAAAAGGCTGGGAGCTACCATCACAGAACTAAGGTTATACATTTAAGATGTAAAATTATGCAGGTGAGAATTAAAAACTTAAGTCAACAATCAGAGGATTTCGTATTTCTGTTTGTTACTTCTCCATACGCTTCATGTAAAATATTCTGCCTGAGTTCTTTTTCTTTTTCTCATGCTTGCTATTGTTTGGACAAAAGCCTACCTATTGAGACGGCAAACATTGATCAAATCATTCAATGTCTTAGGCCTCAACAACTAAATAAATACCTCTTTTTTTCCTGACAGTTCTCCAGGGATGGAATTCATTTTTGATTTTGAAAGAAAAAGAAAAAGAAAATATAACATCTGACTAAAGATCGGTATATAACAAAGAACTGGGAATTCTTTTATCAACATAAGTTTTATGTAATTGTTTCTAACTAAATTACTTCTATTTTTTGACCTAATAATAAGTGTAAAGACTGTTTCTGGATTGATAGAAAAAAAGTCTTTTACTCAATTTTGAACATTTTGGCATATCAAGTAAATAAATGATTTAATATTTGATTCTTTAGTCATTGTTTTTTAATATATGTAACTAAATTATTTTTGTATTATGGTATAATTATTTCAGATGTACAAGAAATCCGTCCATCAAAAATACTTTACAAATAATACCACTTCTGGTAAGTATTGGAAGAAACTCTTTTTTTCTTGTTTTAGGAAAGTTTATGTTTTTATGTACATATCAGTACAGGTAGGAACCCTGTATTAATATTCATATTTCTTGAGATTGGTTTTTAGAGTTTTTCTCCTCAACTAACGTTTTATTGTGAGACCTCGTCTACAAAACAAAAAAATTAGCCAGGCATGGCGGCATGTGCCTGTAGGCCCAGCTACTTGGGAGGCTGAGGCAGAAGGATCACCTGAGCCCAGGAGGTCGAGGCTGCAGCGAGCTGTGATTGTGCCACTGCCCTCAGCCTGTGCAGCAGAGTCAGACCTTGACTCAAAAAAAAAAAAAAAAAAACCTTTTTTTTAAACCTATGTTTTAGGGTCTTGCTAATTTGGGTAAAATAGTGAATAACAAAGCAGGCTGTTTCTGCCCTCATGAAGTTTATTCTTTCTGTCTGGGCACATGATTCCAAGAACAAAAGCGACCTTTGGCATTTTGGATGATGTGATTTTTTTTTCTGGCCCTTTGATCTTTCTGTGATATCAGCAAAAATGTTTATAGCCACATGCTTGATTTTTTTTCTACACAGTAAATCTCAATTTTAGCATTTTTTTGCATCTTGTTAGGCAGGGAATTTCCCAAATCATCAAGTCGTTTTCCCTTTATATTCCCCAGTGCCTCTCTCTTTCTCCCTTTTCTTGCATTTTACGATAAGCAGCATGAAGAAATCAGGCTGTACCGCCAACGCTGTGCTTGGAAAGATCCTCAGCTCCATATCCAGTTTCAGTGTTTATAAGTTCCACGGTCCACAGAAGTGCAGGACACAGTTCTGCTAAGTTTCCTGCCCACTTCCTCCCAGAGCCCCCGTTGCTCAACTCTCTGGTAGCACGTGTCTCATGTCCCTCTGAGTCACCCACAGGACCATGAACCGCCGTATTCTACTGACCGTCCGCTCGTAGTGACTTAAAGGTCCTCCAAATGATGGGTTTCCTGCCCTGCTCTCCACTCCTGGGTTCTCACCAGCAGAGGCATTCGCCTCCCTGTTTCCATAGACCGTTCTGTTCCAGACAGTCTAGGCTCTTCCCACCCCTCGAAATTCTCTGAGCCTCTACCCGTTGCCTCATTCCAAAGCCACCTTCACATTTTGAGGTATTTATTACAGCAGCACCCCATTTCCAGTAAAAAAAAAAATAGTATTAATTCCCTGTTGCTGCTGTAACAAATGACCACAAACTTAGTTGCCTTTAGAAAAAACCACAGGTGTGTTATCTTAAAGGTCCAGAGGTCGGCAGTCTGACACTGGTCTCACTGGCCTAAAATCAAAGTGTGAGTGGGGCTGTGTTCTCTTCCAGAAGCTCCAGGGGAGGGTCTGCTTCCTTGCTTTTTCCACTGCATTCCTGAGTTCACGGCTCCCTCCTTCATCTTCAAAGCCACCAAGGGAAGTCCTGCTGACATCACATCCCCTTGGCCTCTTCCCCTTCTGAGCAGCCTCGTGATTCCATGGGGCCCCTTGGATAATCACGGCTTCTGTCTGAAGATCAGTTGATGAGCAAACTTAATTCCACCGGCAGCTTTAACCCTCCTTTGCCCTGTAACCTAACACACTCACAGGCTCTGGGATTAGGAAGTGGACATCTTGGGGTGGGGGAATGTGGTTCTGCCTACCACAGGGATATAAAGGCAAGGGAAGGTTTGGGGGGCGGAGACTAGTTGTCCTCTAAAATTCATTCGCCCCTTTTGTCCTTGGTAGTAAAATCTGTTTTGCAGATTTTACTGAAATCCTAGCTAACTTTTTAAAGGTGGAAGGTACTATAATGTTGTAACCGCTCTTCAGAAGCAGAGGAACAAAGTGTGGTTCCAAGATGGTGACCGAAGATCTCACACACACACACACACACACACGCACACCCCAAGAGCGCATGGTAAGTTGTACTACTAACGTAACTGAAGTTTCTGGGACAACGCGTCAGGCCTCCCAGGCAGATCTGAAATGCCTCGGGAGAGCAAGGCAAGGAGACTGGCCTGGGGGTGGCTTTGTGGCGCGATGCGGGGGCGGCTGGGGCTGAATCTCCCCCCAGAGCCAAAGGAAACGGCCCTGGGCTTTCCGTTCACAGGCCCAGAGGTGAAGCGGGGGAGAGGGCGGAGGGAAGCTTCGAAGCCGTCAGCAAACATCACGGAAGGAAACGGGCCCGGATGCAGGGACCCTGCCTGCATTCCCGGCCCTTGAGGAGCCGAGAAGGGGGGTTGCTCGAGGCCCGAAGTTCCAGACCACCAGGGCCGCATGGCCACCAAAAAGTCACCTCCTGGGGCATGGTGGCCCCTGGCCGTAGGTCCCAGCTGTTTCGGAGGCTGAGGCAGGAGGATGGCCTGAGCCCGGGAGTTCGAGGCTGGGGTGGACCGAGGTGGTGCCGCTGCGCTCTCGCCCGGCGGCGAGCCTCGGCCTCCGCCCCAGGAGGCAGCTTGAGACGAGGAACGCGCAACGACCCCTGGCGCGGCGGGGACGCGAGGCCGGCGAGGCGAGAGCAGGGGAGGACACGACGCCCGGGCCGAGACGGCGCCCGAGGTCTTGGGCCGGCCCGGGCGGACGCTGACGCCACCGG
>NW_007247377.1:142746-156286 GCF_000164805.1 Carlito syrichta
GCTCACAGCCACCCCAGCGTCCGCCTGCCGGGCTCCGGCCACCCTCCCGCCTCAGCCTTCCCAGCAGCTGGAGCCACAGGCGTGCGCCACCACGCCCGGCTGGGTTTTTGATTGACTGTGGAGACGGGGGCTCGCCAAGTTGCCCAGGTGGGTCTCGAGCCCCTGGACTCGCGTAATCCTCTCACCTCGGCCTCCCAAAGTGCTGGGATGACAGGCTGAGCCACCCCGCCCGGCTGGCTTTTAGATCTCCTAAAGCTCCCCCGAGAATGTTCAGGGGCAGCCACGGCTAAGGAACACCGGTCAGGAAGCAGCGACGAGACGCAAGGTCACTTCCCCTGCGTCAAGTCCAGGGGCTCACGGGCAGGAGGGCGGAAGTCTGGCCTGCACTGGCGGGAATGCCGTTGCTTCGAAGCAGCAGATCTAGGTACCCTCTCCCATCCACAGTACTGGAAATACTAGGGGGACACAACAAAGCAGAATTTATATATTAAAAAAGAAACTGTGTATTTGGCTGTGCACGATGACTCATGCATGCAATCCCAGCGCTTTGGGAGGCAGAGGTGAGAGGATTGTCTGAGCCCAAGGGTTCGAGACCGGCCTGGGCAACTTGGCAAGACCTTGTCTCTACAATAAATCAAAAAATTATTCCGATGTGGTGGTGTGCACCTGTAGTTCCATCTACTTGGAAGGCTGAGGCAGAAGGATCACCTGAACCCAGAAGGCCGAGGCTGCCGTGAGCCATGGGCATACCACTGCACTCCAGCTTAGGCAACAGAGTGAGACTCTGCCTCAAGAAGGAGAAAAGCTGGGTATTCATTCTTACATGTGTAAACTTCAGTCGCCTTCGAAGTCCTCTCTGTTTGATGCAATACCCCTATTGAGATGCCTTTTCCCCTGCTCAGAACAGTTTTTAAACTCATCAATTTTCTTGCCTTTTTTTTTTGAGTTGGAATCTCACTCTGTCACCTTTTTACCCTGATTCATCAGTGCCAGATTATTTCTATGCTTCCTGCCTCAGACTGTATCCTTCAGGAAAACAAAGTCATTATAAGAATCATGGGATAAGGTATTTGTTATGGGAATTACATTTTTTTTTTTTTTGAGTTGGAGTTTCACTCCGTCGCCCAGCGTGGAGTGCAGTGGCCGCTCCCGGCCACCGCAGCCTCGACCTGCTGGGCTCCGGCGATCCTTCCACCTCAGCCTTCCGAGTAGCCGGAATTACAGGCGCTTGCTACCACGCCCGGCTAATTTTTTTATTTTATTGTAGAGATGAGGTCTCGGACCAGCGGGCTCAGGCAATCCACTCACCTCAGCCTCCCAAAGGCGCGGGATTACAGGCTGAGCCACCGAGCCCAGCTGGGAATGACATTGTACAAATGTGGGAGGAACTGGGAAAGTGCAGGCCTGGGAGGAGAGAACTGAGGGTCAGAGATGACGGGCGAGGGGCCAAGGTCCAGCCCGCTCGACCGAGGATGCCCGCCAGGGTCGGGGAAGCACTGGCATGGGGGCGGATTGACGCTCCCCGGGGAGCCTGGGAGCCCAGACGTGCCCAGCTGCCGAGCTGAGCCACAGGGGACAGCTCTCTGGAGAGCGACGGAGCTGCTGCGCGTGGAAACTTCTGCTGGTGTGACGCGCCCCCCTCGAGCGTGCCGGCTGGGGCCCACGGGGGCCTGGGACTGCTGGGGGTCCCCAGAGCCCACAGTCGGGAAGGTGCTGCAGGGTGGAGGGCGGGGGGCCGGCCGAGCTGCTGGCACTTCTGTGTGTCCGTCCTTGGCCGTGGCCCACCGGGACGACCTCCCGGGAAGCTCGGCTTCTGGCCTCTTCTGGCCAACTCTCACCTGGAAGGCGAGTCCCAGCCTCGCAACCTTGGCTGCTTTGGGCTCCCGAGGTGTGCGTGAACAGCAAGTTGCTGGCGCGCAGGCGGAACTGAGCATGGATTACATGCGAAAGAAACGGCAAGTCCGCTTATACTGCAGAGGAGAAGCAGAGTAAAACTCGTCCTGAGACACGAAAGTATTTCACAAATCCCTTCCAATGCACTTGGATACGGCTCGTAGTTCCTGGAACCTCGAGGTCGTCCTGTTATCTTATTCACAGACGGTGACTAAGTGAAGTCCATACACAGAATGTGTAGAGGACGAGAATCTGTCAGTGCACGAAGGGGACTCTCGGAATCACCTTCTGAAGGGCAGCCCCGGCAGCCCAGGGGCTAGGCTAGCTCCCCCGCGAGGCGAGTGTTCCAGGAACCCACGGGCACTAGTGGACCAGCTCGCGTTGCTGTGAGAGGCTGCGTGCAGCTTTGGCGATTTTTTTGGTTTGTTTTTCGAGGTGGAGTCTCGCCGTGTCGCCCAGGCGCGAGTGCAGTTTTTGGAGATCCTTTCAGCGCGTTGGCCCGTTTCGTGACAGGCGATCTCGGATGCAGCTGCGGACACCGCGCCGAGTGTCCAGCAGTTTCTGCCCAAGACGGGCATGACCCCCACGCCCCACCTTCCCGAGTCACCCGAGCCCTCCTCGATCCACCTTTTCTGTCTGTTTCCTTGGGTGGCAAAAGTCCTCGGAGGGAGACGTCTTGCAGCTGTGGAAGAGGTGGAACCAAAAGCGGCAGCAGCACTGCAAGGCTGGAAAGCCGCTGGGAGCAGCGGCTCGGTCTGGCTTCCCAGCACTTTGGGAGGCAGAGGCGAGAGGGCCGCCCGGGTCCAGGGCTTCGAGACCCGCCTGGGCAGCTTGGCGAGACGGCATCTCGACACAAAATCTGAAAGTTAGCCAGATGTGGCGGCACACGCCTGTAGTTCCAGCTCCGGCAGAAGGATTGCCAGAGCCCAGCAGGTTGCTGCCCTGGCCGTGAGTGTGCCACTGCCCTCCAGCCTGGGCAGTGGAGTGAGACTCCAACTCAAAAACAAAATAGCGCTCACCTCACAAGCAATGAGCGTGTGGGAGAGGAGCGACATTCTGAATTCTGTGAGCAGCTGCAGAGGGAGCCAAGTGGATGTTGTTGCTGAGCACAGAAAGGAGAAAAGAACCTTCCAGGCCTCGGCGAAACAGCCAGGAAAGAGTGAAAGAGAACTAGGGACAGAGGCAGGAGCCAGAGTCGTCCCAGGTCGCCTCCGACGGGCCCTGGGTGACTCCGTCGGCACGGTTTCCTCGTCAGTGTGATCTGGCATTGTTCCCACAAGTTCACCCCCAAAAGTTCCCTTTCTGCTGTGCAACACTGCAGAGACTTCTGCTACCCAGAGTTTTGTTTTGTTTCTTAATTCTTAAAAGCTTTAAGTGCGGGTGCAAATAAACTAGAATTTATCTTTTCATTTTCAAGCCTGAATTTTTCACGCAGTTGTAAAATTGGACATTCTCAAAATGAGAGTTTAGCCTCTGAGGACGGAGGCGCTGATGGAAGTGTCACAAGGGCGGAGATGAATGATCTGTGACGTCCCCTCCGGTCCTAACGTCACTCCCTGGGAGAGCGATGCCAGGACTCGCTGAACGTGTCACTGCTTGACAGGCAGCCGCGTTCGTGGCTGAGTCTGGGCGTGTGGTTCATGTCTGTTTCTTCCTCCCGTTTCTAGGAGAAGAGAGAAGGCAGACCCGGCAACTGCAGGGGTAAGAGGTGGTCCTGGCTGCCCCACCAGGAAGCCGTTTCTCACACGTCTCTAGGACGAGGTGCCTGGCGTTTTCCAGAGCCGGCCGTAGAAAACACGCGAGCGGCGGCCCCTGACTCCGACTGGGTGAGCAGTGGAGTCTGGCAGACTCAGAGAATACCAGGAGGACATGGTCCTGCCTGGACAGAAAGCAGGACACAGCCTGGCTCTGCACACGTGCCCGGGCTGAGACTCCAGCGTTGAAGCCTGTGAGTACAGCAGATAGACATTTTTCCCCCAAGAATTTACAGTGCTTCTTTGCAATTTATAGCCTCAGCAAAATTTGTTTATTACATTTCGCCAAAATTTCTGTTTATTAAATTTCAACAAAAAATTTCTGTTTATTAAATCTGTTTCTGTTAAACCTCTAACTTTGTGGGAAAATATTTATAAATGGCAGTTTTGGATTTTTTGTTTTATTTTGGGTTTTTTAATTTTGTGTATTACAGTTTGGTGTGATAGCGATTCCAAAAATTACCACACCTCACCAAATGGCACCGACAGCAGCAGTATTAATAGAACAAAAGGTCACCTCTCTGTGACTGGTGGGTTAACTGGCTCTTCCAGATGTCACGTGTGGAACTTTGTCACACGGAAAAAACATGGTATCATTCACTAAAAGGCAATGACTCAAAATTAGAAATTAAAAGTTTTAAGAAAACACAAGGCCATGCACAGTGGCCTGAAATTCTAGCACTTTGCAAGGCTGAGACGAGAGGATAGTTTGGGCCCAGGAGTTCAAGACCAGCCTGGGCAACATAACGAGACCTGGTCTCTACAAAAAACAAACCCAGAAAATTAGCTGTGCATGGGGGCACGCGCCTGTAGTTGCAGCTACTCTGGAGGCTGAGACAGAATTGCCTGAGCGCAGGAGGTCGAGGCTTAGTGAGCCATGATCGTGCCACTGCACTCCAGCCTGGGTGACAGTGAGACCCCGACTCAAAAAAAAAAAAAAGGAAAACACATTAGTTGGCCTTTTGTTAATGACACTGCTGAATTCCGATTCCTTCACATAATTAGTTTTGTGACACCTGACATAATGAGAGATGAGCTGACATATGTTGGACACTTCTCAAGGGCCAAATGCTGTGATCCACAGAATACACCGTATTCTGGAGGGCAGTGGCATGATCATGGCTCGCCACAGCCTCGACCTCCTGGGCTGAGGTGAGGCATCCACCTCTGCCCCAAAGTAGCTGGGACTACAGGCACACCCCACCATGCTTGGCTAATTTTTTTATGTTTGTAGAGATGAGGTCTTGCGATGTTATCCAGCCTGGTCTTGAACTCCTGGGCTTAGGCAGTCCTGTTGCCTCAGCCTCCCGGAATTGTGGGATTACAGGTATGCACCACCACACACAGCCCTGTGCATATACTTTTATTTAATCCAACCGGCCAACCCAGCCACGGGTCCTTTCTTTCTTTTTTCTGAGTTGAAGTTTTACTCTGTCGCCCAGGCTGGAATGCAGTGACACCCTCACAGCCACCGGGCGTCAACCCACTGGGCTCTGGCGATCCTTCCACCTCAGTTTTCCAAGTAGCTGGAACAACAGGCGCGCGTTACCATGCCCGGCTAGTTTTTGATTTATTGTAGAGGTGAGGTCTGGCCAAGTTGCCCGGGCTGGTCTCAAACCCGCAGGCTCAGGCAATTCACTCTCCCCGGCCTCTCAAAGTGCTGAATGACAGGCTAAGCCACCAAGCCCGGCCTGGGTCCTTTCATCTGCAGTTTACAGAGGAGAAATCGGAGGCTTAAAGACGGCAAACCTAGCCAAGGTCACGTAGTGAGTCAGTGACAGAATCGAGATTCAGACTCCTGTCTGGCTCCACACCCACGCCCTTTCTGCTACACCATGTTGGTAGAAATGGAATGAGTGGACGAAATGAAGGAACAAAGAAAAAGTGAAAAAAGTTCGTGAGAAACCAACCTAATAAAATAAAACATTATGTGCTTTCCTGTATTTTGGGCTTAAGAATAGGATTTAGGAAGGCCACAGAAAATGCAGGGCTTAGATTTTAACAGAGAGAGTGGCCTACTTGTAAATATTCTGAGAATTTCTTTATGTCATCAAGAAAAAATTCTGTGAATTGAGACATGATTTATAAAACGCCATTCCAGTGGGGTAAGCAGGCCAGAGGAGTGTGTCAAGTTGTGTGTAAAGCATTCCAGGCCCCTCAGCGAAAACTCACTCTCAAGAAAAGCGAGGCGAGGATTTCTGTGTATGCACAAATGTGCATGTACACGACAGCAGACTGCATGTCAGGCCAGCTCACAGTGAATAATCCCCGACTTTAATACCTTTATTTGTGCACCAAAGAACGCCTCCACAGACAAGGGATGGTTGCAAACCACTGAAGTCCAAAGTCAGGATAAGCTTAAAGAAAAAAAAAGCTTAGCTAGTAAACTGGTTAAACCGGATGAAATTTGTGTTTTTCCAGTCCTTCTACATTATGACATTTCCCTTTTATGAAACTACAGTATGCCCAGAATTCTCAGGCAGTGCTGGCCATGGCTTCTCCCCAAAAGATGTTAGAATATTGGTAGAAGCAGAATAGGTTCATTAAAAGCGGCACAGGTGGGCCGGGCACGGTGGCTCAAGCCTGTCATCCCAGCACTTTGGGGGGCCGAGACGATAGGATTGCCTAAGCCCAGGGGTTCGAGACCAGCACAGGCAACTTGGCGAGACCTCGTCTCTAGAATAAATGAAAAAAAATAAGCTGGGCATGGTAGCGCTCACTTGCCGACTATTTGGGAGGCAGAGGTGGAGGATTGCCTGAGTCCAGCGACTCCAACTCAAAAAAAAAAAAGCGGCACAAGTGGAAAGATCAGCAGGGAGTCAGGATTATTTGTGAATTGACGTGGAAGAAAATAGGATTTGCATGCTATGAAAGTTAAAATACATGAGAATGTAATCGATATAGGTAAAGAGTGTAAGAAAAACAGTGCCCTTACCCACTAAATCTTCAAGTTCTAAGAAAAAAATAATCCTCTTTCAAATTTGAACTAAATTTAGAGGAAATCAAAGAAAGTATCCATTTCCTGAGTGAATCAACTTATAAAAGAGATAGAGATGCTACTCTCTTGGGCAGAAGGTAGAAAATAACCTAAAGAAAAGTCTAGATACATTTGGGAAGGGCAAGCCTTCTACTAACTGTTAAGAGAAGCTTGGACAGCCTTCTCCTGTAAGACCGGCATCAGGGAAGATTCCCAGGACCTCATTTTAAATCCATGTTGGCAATAAAACGCACCCGAATGGCAGTGCCCCGTTCCTGTGAATGTTGCCTTTTGCAAAAACGGCACTGTGCGCGACCATAAGCATACACGCACTTACAGGTATGTATTTTGATAATCGCAGTACTAAATTTTGTCAATGTCATGCAGTTTATCCTTTTCAATAAAAATGCTTCATGAAACACGTAGCTAAATGTGACTTCGTTTCTTTCGACACTGAGAATCCTGTCACTCACTGGTCACGGCACAGGCACAGATTCGCTCCAGAACTGCTGATCCACACACCTGTGAGAAGCAACTTTGCCAGCCAAAGTGCAAGCTTTTGCCATTCTTTCGACTCTAGCCTTCCTGGTTCCGTTCATCGTGTTTCCAAGGTTACTAGGGTCAGCTCTTGTCTTTCCCAGCCCTTTGGCATGGTTTTCCTCCCTCATTTTACTATTTGCTAATCTATTTTACTCGATTTATTTGTCACATGCATTCCAGGTTGGAGGCCCCCAACCTCTTGCTGCTATTTTTTTAAATTTGCACACAGGTAACTTTATTCACGCCTTATGACCTGCAGTTCTGTCGGTGTTGGCAAATGCATAGCACTGCATGTCCCCCACAACTGTACCATAGCCAGCCCAGCAGGCCACAAATCCCCTCAGGCCGCCCTGAGCTACCACTGACCCCGTTTTTGTTTCTAGAGTGTTGCCTTTTCCAGAAAGGGGGAAGTTAGATAAAACCTGCTTGCTGGCTAAAACTGGGGGCATGTCGAGGGGTCTCGTCACTCTATGCTGCTCAGTGACCATGTGGAATCCGAGGTTAAACTTCTCATGCCAGAAGCAGGGCTCGGCCACCCTTGTCCAGTTTCCAGTTGGGCACCATGCCCAAATGGCTCACACCGAGGCCAGGGACAAGCACTCTTGTGCCAGCCCTAGTCCAGGCTGGTCTCCCTCTACTCTTGTGCCAGCCCTAGTCCAGGCTGGTCTCCCTCTTCCTCACCTCTTCCTGTGAACGGACCCTTCAGGAATTTGCTTGCAAACATTTTTATTTTTTGAGTTGGAGTCTCACTCGGTCGCCCAGACTGGAGTGCAGTGGCCGCTCCCGGCCACCGCAGCCTCGACCCACTTGGCTCCGGCGATCTTTCCGCCTCAGCCTTTTAAGTAACTGGAACTACAGGGGCGCGCTACCACGCCCGGCTAATTTTTATTTATTGTAGAGGTGAGGTCTCGCTGCCCAGGCGGGTCTCGAACCCGCGGGCTCAGGCAATCCACTCACCTCGGCCTCCCAAAGGCGCGGGATGACAGGCTGAGCCACCGAGCCCGGCTTGCTTGCAAACTTGAAGTGACCCACCTGTTCCCTTCAACACGCTTCTGGCAGCCACGCACACTCTGCTTGATGCCTCATTCCTGGCCACGTGACCTGGGTGGAGACTGTCCTCCTGGCTCATGCCCTCTGTCAGGAGACGTTTTTGCACTTGTTTCCTCTTGGGTTGGAGTATTGAACTTGCCCTTTTCATCTGAAGAGCCACGGACTGCCCCAAGCCTTATTTTCTCCCACTTGGGGAGACCACAGGCCCGGACTCTCAGCACCAAAGCAAGGGTGAGACAGGCACACACTGGACATGGGTCAGATCAGACCACGAGGGCGTCTGCCAACAAAAACACATTTCCCATGCGAGGGACCCCCAGTCACGGGTCAGACAAGTAGGCACTAGGCCATATTGCAGGTTAAAGAAATATCCCTCGCCAGGTGCAGTGGCTCACGCCTGTCATCTCAGCACTTTGGGAGGCTGGGGCAGGAGAATTGCTTGAGCCCAGGAGTTCAAGACCAGCTTGGACAACACAGCGAGACTTCATCTCTACAAAAAATTAGCCAGGTGTGGTGGCACGCACCTCTAGTCCCAGGTACTTGGACGGCCGAGGCACAAGGATCACCCAAACCCAGGAGGTCAAGGTTGCGGTGAGCCATGATTGTGCCACTGTACTCCAGTCTGGGTGAAGAAGGGATATTCAAAAAAAAGAAAATTAAACTTTTTATAAGTATGACTAAGATGAACAAATAACAAAAACTTTTATAAACAAATGCAGCTTCCATCTGTTTATAAAAGCGCCGTCAAGGTACCAGGCCCTGTAGCACAGCTAGAGAAAACAAAAGGAACATTCAAGTCTCTTCTCACTTGGATGGAGAATTATTTAATTTGCCTCCTGAAAACTTTGGACACGTTGAGACTTGACTGTAAACCTCTGAAGCTTTTGTAGACCACTGGCAGAATGTACTGGGTCGGCCCTCTTCTTAATACCAAGAGGGTCAGGGTCATTACCCGCCTGCCAAACGTCAAGCAAAGCTGCTGTCCCTACTTGGCCAAGTAAATATTGCGAGCAGAAAGGACAGAAGAGCCAGGGTTCTTGAATTTCAGCGACTGCATTCCTCACAGGAATATCTCCCCGAGGCCTCACGGGAAATGTCAGGGAAGCCTAAATCGGCCATCAGCATCCCTTTTTCATATGTAGCCAGAGCCCGCCTCTCTCTCACCATCAGGAAGTCGGTCTCTGGTTTGCTTTGGAGGTCGGGAGGCCTCTACAACACGAGAGGGTGAAGGATCAGTGAAGAGCTTCTGGAGGAGATGAATGCATCACAGCGTCTGTCGCTTGCACTTTTGTTTGCTAAATATGGATTCACACACGGCTTAAGGGCCAGGCACTGTAGCACAGCTAGAGAAAGCAAAAGGAACGGGCCATCTTCTGTCTCCAGTGGTCCAGCATCCTGGAGAAAAGAGACGCAAATCATCACCCGTGAGAGCGACACTGAACTTCACCTCCAGAAGAGGAGAAAGCACAGACTTGCTGTGTCTGGGAAGTCAGGGTATTGGGACTTGAGGTGGACACTGGACTTCACCAGGGAGAGAGGGACACACGGTTCCAGGAAGAGAGAACCGTGTGGGGAAGGGAGCCGCAGGCCGCTCAGCGTGACGGCAGTGCGGGCTGCTGAGGCTGGAAGTTTCCACGAGCCGGTCCACGCGGTAACAGCCAGTGTTTCCACACCTCCTTACTCACCTGCTCACCCCATCACACGACACGTCTCACATGTCAACGTCTCTCAGTGTGTGCCACATAAAAGGTCCTCAAATAACAGTAAAGGAAGGGCCCGACCACCCTTTTAAATGTAATTTTGTGTCTAGCATAATTCGTTGTGAAGCTAGGTCAACTTCTATCAAGCTGTTACAGCTGCGATGCTTTCAAAAGCGGATGGGATGACTGCCCTCTACTGGTTTTAAAACAATAAACATTCCCAGCTCAACCCCAAAGCTTTCACCTAGTTCAATAACAAAACTCATTTAAGGGATAAACACTCTGATATTTGTCTATACTGTTGGGTTTTGGGGGTTTTTTTTGAGCTGGGAGTCTCACTCTGTCGCCCAGGCTGGAGTACAGTGGCACGATCACAACTCACCGCAGCCTTCACCTCCTGAGCTCAGGTGATCCTCCTGTCTCAGCCTCCTGAATAGCTGCGACTACAGGCGCGAGCCACCATTCCCAGCTAGTTTTTTTTTTTTTTGGAGACACAAGGTCTTGCTATGTTGCCCAGGCTGGTCTCAAACTCCTGGGCTCAAGCAAGCCTACTGCCTTGGCCTGGCAAAGTGCTGGGATTATAAGTGTGAGCCACTGCACCCAGCCCCCCAAAAAACAAAAAAACAAAAACAAGAAACACACACACACACACACACACACACACACACACACACACACCTGATTTTAATGGTTGTGTAATAGTTATCATATGAATGTACCATAATTTAACAATTTCCCTATTATCATGTAGAACATTTTATTAAATTTTTTTCTATTATAACAGTAAGCTTTATTATTTATCTTTATTTTAAGTCTTCTTATGCCTGAGGAAATTCAGTCTTTAACTCTGAAGAATAAAAGTAAACAGAGGTTTGTAGTAGAGGCTTGTTTGAGATAATACATATGAAATATATACAAGTCCAGAAAGGCAATATATTTGGTAGGTATAATTATTAGTACTCGTGTATGGAGTTTTATTTGGACTATCTATACTATTATTTGTATTATTAAACTTAAGCAACTTTCTCTTTGAGAAAAATATCGTATCTACTTTTAAAACAAAGACATGAACCATAGTCTAGTGACATATTTATTACAATATATTAAAATAAATCATTTTATCAGAAACCACTGATTATGAAACGGTGGCAAGCTCTTAGTGAGTGAAGATATCATACTACATGTAACTAACATCATTTTAAAAATAAAATACAATGGAATTGGGCCAGGCACGGTGGCTCATGTTTTTGAAGAATATTGAAATAAAGAAATGACGGGGTCAATTGCTAAGTAGAAAAGAGAGACGTGGACCGGCCTCTCCACTGTGGGAGGAAACATGTTCAGAAAGAAAAGCCCGGAGAGCAGTGCCACGTGGTAGCAGCAGTCGCAATTTCCCAGTGAGAAGATCCCAGGTGGTTTTCATTTTTTTCTTAATACATTTTTCTATATTTTTGCACCACCTACATTGCACGTATATAACTTTTAATTAGAGAAGTCCAAAAATCTTTTAAACAGATGAAATTGTTTCCTTTGATAAAAGTGTACACGTGAGAGAAAAAAAAAATGCCCCGCGAAGTCTGTCTTTCCAGATTTCCTGTGAAAAAAGGAATTACAAGCCCTAAAACAGGTTTTCCAGACTGAAAAATGAGTTTGGTTGTCACAAAACCATCTTCCAGGCATCCCTTATCTACAGATATTTCCAAAGGGGGCTCCAGAGTTGGAGTCTCACCCGAGAGGTCAAGCGGGTTCTTGCCTTCATACAGGAAAGAATTCAAGAGCGAGCCAACAAGGTAAAGCAAAAGCAAGCTTATTAAAAGTGAGGAAGAACAGAAGGAAGACAGGCCTTGGAGGAGCAGCCCCCATTCATTGCCGGTGGCTCAGCCTGTCATCCCGCGCTTTGGGAGGGCCAGGCGAGTGGTTGGCCTGAGCCACGGGTTCGAGACCCGCCTGGGCAACTTGGCGAGACCAATAAACCAAAAATCAGCCGGGTGTGGTAGCACACGCCTGTAGTTCCAGATACTCAGAAGGCTGAGGCGGAAGGATCGCCAGAGCCCAGTGGATCGAGACTGCGGTGGCCAGGAGCAGCCACTGCACTCCAGTCTGGGCGACGGAGTGAAACTCCAACTCAAAAAATAAAAAAATAAAAAATAAGAAGAATAAATAAATAAACCAGACAGAAATAGAAATGTCTTGAAATCATAGTGGGCCAGGCTCGGTGGCTCGGCCTGTCATCCCAGCCCTTTGAGAGGCCAAGGTGAGTGAATTGCCTGAGCCTGCGGGTTCGAGACCCACCCGGGCAACTTGGCAAGACCTCGTCTCTACGACAAATAAAAAATGAGCCAGGATAGTAGCACTCACCTGTAGTTCCAGCTACTTGGAAGGCTGAGGCAGAAGGCTCACTGGAGCCCAGCAGGTTGAGGCTGCGGTGGCCGGGAGCGTGCCACTGTCCTCCAGTCTGGACGGCAGAGTGAGACTCCAACTCAAAAAAAAAAAAAGAAAGAAATCACAGTGAGCAGCTAGGCATATATCGTGGGGTTTTGTTTTTATGGCTGTCTTCTGATTATGCACTAAGTAAGGAGTGGATTATTCATGGATTTTTCTGGGAAAGGGGAGGGGTTCCCCAGAATCAAGGTCTCCTCCCCTGTTGAAACCATGCAGGTTAACTTCCCAGAGTCGCCCTAGTCATTGTCAGCTGTCATGGTGCCGGTGGGAGTGTCTTCTGACACACTCTTGTATTGTAACCGGTCTCTAATGAGTAAGAAGGGCAGGCAGAGGTCGTTTTGGAGGCATCTTGGCCTTGGTTGGTCTTGGCTGGCTTCGGCTGGTCTTCTCACTGCATCTCGCCTCACCAGTGAGCTCCAGACCTTGTGACCTTTGTTTCCGGAAACTCGTCTTGCAGGATCCGTCTCCCCGGGGATCCTCGGGTCAGAAGATGAGTAAGCAAAGCTCTGGTTTACTTCCCCCCACATAAGAATGTCAGCCGGGCTCAGTGGCTCAGCTTGTAATCCCGCGCTTTGGGAGGCTGAGGTGAGTGGATTGCCTGAGCCCGAGGGTTCGAGACCCGCCCGGGCAACTTGGCGAGACCTCATCTCTACAATAAATCAAAAAAATCAGCCGGGCGTGGTAGCGCCTGTAATTCCGGCTACTGGGAAGGCTGAGGCGGAAGGATCGCCGGAGCCCGGCGGGTCGAGGCTGCGGTGCCCGGGAGCGGCCACTGCACTCCAGTCTGGGCCACAGAGTGAGACTCCAACTCAGAAAAAAAATTAGGCTGATCACGGTGCCTCGTGCCTATAATCTCAGCACTTTGGGAGGCCGAGGTGAGAGGAATGCCTAAGCCCATGGGTTCGAGACCAGCCTGGGCAACTTAGCCAGACCTCATCTCTAAATCAAAAAATTACCCAGGCATTAGTCAGAGTGAGATTCTAACTCAAAAAAAAAAAAAAAAAAGAATTATATAATTCTGCAATTTTCTTATCAAGTTTATTTCCGGATAAATGGCTTTTTTTATCACTATCATAAGATGCATTTTCCGTTTTTACTTTTTTTGAGTCACAGCCTCACTGTCATCCAGGTTGGAGTGCAGTCGCACACTCATAGCCACCACTGCCTCGACCTGATGGACTCTG
>NW_007247377.1:156306-166337 GCF_000164805.1 Carlito syrichta
TTTTTTTTTTTTTTAGTTGAGGTCTCACTCTGTCTCCCAGGCTGGAGTGCAGCGACATGATCAGGGTTCACTGCCACCTTGGCCTCCTGGGCTCAGGCAATTCTCCCGCCCCAGCCTCCCAAGTAGCTGGAACTACAGGTACATACCACCATGTCCAGCTGATTTTTAAAAAACAGTTTTTGCAGAGATCAGGCAAGAAAAAAACCTTTACAGAAAATGAGAGCGTTACAAGTTACTACATTTATTGGAAATCAATTCAAAGCTATATGACTTATTTCTGCATTCGCTCAATAATTTTTTTTTTAAAGGAAAGTCTTACTCTGTTGCCCAGGCTGGAGTGCAGTGGCACACTCACAGCTCACCACAGCCTCAACCTCCTGGGCTCAGGCAATCCTTCTACCTCAGCCTCCTGAGTAGCTGGGACTACAGGTGCATACCACCATACCTGGCTAATTTTTGATTTACGGTAGAGACGAGGTCTCACCAAGTTGCCCAGGCTGGACTTGAGCCCCTGGGCTTAGGCAATTCTCTCCCTTCGGCCTCCCAAAGTGCTGAGATGACAGGCGTGAGCCACCGCGCCCAGCACACTCAATATAACTTTAGCGAGTACCTCTTAAATCATCTCTGTGCTTGGGACTGAGGACTCCAAGATCAAATACGGTCTCACCAATCCAGAAAGGCATGGCTTATGAGATTTCACACCAGCACACAGGCACTTCCAGCAAAGTGTGATGATGTCACCACTGGAGCGGACACAGGCCATAGTGTGCACACCCAAGGCCCAGCCAGCTCAGACTCAAGCCACAGAGAGGCCTCCTGGAGAAGCTGGCTCCGACCTGAGTCCTGAAGGGTGGCTTGGCCAAGATGGAAGAGGAAGCACGTTCCGGCACCAGGAACAGCTTGTGCTGAACTCAGCCCACTTGAACCTCACTTCAAAACATCTCCAAGTCCAAGTGCGCTAGGAGAGCCTCCAGGAAAATGACTAAAGCCCTTTGACCTCTGCGCCTTCCGGAATGCCCTTACATGACAGTTAAGGATTAGAAAGGAGACACCCACGTGTCTTCATTGTGGTAAATAATCATCATAATAAAAGGAGAGTGTGAGGACAAAGAAAACAGGAGAGAAGGAAGCACTGAGGCTTTGAAGGGAATCCCAGCACTTTGGGAGGCCGAGGTGGGAGGATGGCTTGAGTCCAGGAGTTCAAGCCCAGCCTGAGCAACATAGAGAGACCTCGTCACCACAAAAAAATAAAATAAAATCAGCCAAGCCTGGTGGCCCGTGCCTGTAGTCCCATCTACTCAGGAAGTTGAGGCAGAAGGATCGCCTGAGCCCAGGAGATCAACGCTGTGGTGAGCCACAATCACGCCACTGACCTTCCATGTGGGTGACAGAGTGAGACACTGAATCTAAATACATAAATGTAAAAAAAAAAATAAAAGACATAAAGAAAGACTTGGAAAGTTAGAAGGCAGGTGGTCAAATGACAACTGGCTTAAATAATCACAGAAAGCTAAAACCACTGCTGGTGGTGGGGGGCGCCCGGAGCAGCCCAATCTGTCCTGCAGAAGGCCAGAAATCTCAGGTGTGAAAGCTACCACGTAGTTCTGAAAGCTGCAGGTAAAGGTAAGAACGAAACAGGGTTAGCTGAAAGTCTGCTTAACAAAGAGCAGACCCCAGATCCAAACCCCGTGCATGCAGCTGGACCACCCCCCTCTTTCACCAAAGCAGGAACACTGAACTTTAAAACCAAGAAGGGAAGAGAGTGTCTTTAACCTGTCAAGAGGCATTTGCCAGCTGGGTTGCACACAGCTGAGACCCCTCCGGAGTGGGGAGTCTTCACCCAGCCGATGGGAAGGTGGGATGGCCCAACTGAGTCACTCTCAGGCCATGTCCCTCAGGCTCCTCACACGGCCACCCCTTTTTGGAAGCCTGGCTGATGGGGGAGTTACAAAGTCTGGCCCCTTTGCCTCAAGCCAGGACAATATTGAAAGACGTGACTACATACCAGCAAGAAACAGAAAAAATGTAACTTTTTAAAAGAAAAGACACCAATGGCAATAATGTAGGATACCAATGATGAATCTTTTTAAAAATATGCAAGACCTTATGACAGTAATGTAGGATACCAATGATGAATCTTTTTTAAAATATGCAAGACCTTTCTGGAAAAAAAAAAATACTTGGCCGGGCTTGGTGGCTCAGCCTGTCATCCCTGCACTTTGGGAGGCTGAGGCGAGAAGATTGCCTGAGCTCTAGGGGGTTTGAGACCAGCCTGGGCACCTTGGCGAGACCTTGTCTCTACAATAAAAATCAAAAAATCAGCCAGGCATGGTGGTGTGCACCTGCAGTTCCAGCTACTTGGAAGGCTGAGGCAAAAGGGTCGCCTGAGACCAGCAAGTTGAGGCTGCGGTGGCCATGAGTGTGCCATCCAGCCTGGATGACAGAGTGAGACTGAATTCAAAAAAAAAGAAAGAAAGACAGCAGGGACAATGCCTGCAAAGACGGCAGCTGGTGATCTCTAAGTTGAAATGAAGCCCTTGAGAGTGACCCTGAGAAATGGAGAGCGGCCTCCTGTCAAGGCCAAGGGCACGAACCAGCGTACACGGGCGGTAGGTTGCTCGCAAAGGGCTCCTTGTCTCTGCAGCGGGAGAGAAAGCACCGCGGAGGCACGCTCCATGCTTGGGCGAG
The DNA here is from genome assembly GCF_000164805.1 of Carlito syrichta. Taxonomy (NCBI): domain Eukaryota; kingdom Metazoa; phylum Chordata; class Mammalia; order Primates; family Tarsiidae; genus Carlito; species Carlito syrichta. Next base: position 158,995 of record NW_007247377.1, read on the forward strand.
GCAGGTCCGTTCCAGAGACCAAAGCCCTGAAACAAAGGCCAGAGACATTTGAGCAGACATCCCGGGACTTGTGGCCCAACAGGCTTCAGGCCTGTGTCCCCGTCTCCTTCCATCGGCCCCACACTGCCAATGAGAGCCGCCACCAAGTTCTCAGCCATGCTGGTGCCTCTCCTCTGCCGATGTTTCTTACAGATCCTTCAGGCCCAGAACTTTCCCTGCTGTGAGGGGGTTCCCAGGGCCTCAGCGGGGTCTTCTCACATGGGGAAAGTGCTAGCTTTTAGCAGGAGGGAGAGAACCCTGGCGTCTCCAGGAACCTCGGCGGTGGCTGTCCCCTATAGGCCAGAGTTGAAGGTATGTTAATGAGCTGGGCATCCCCAGGGTAAGAGAACCTGGTGACCACCAGAAGCCATGGGCCACAGTTACGACAGCAACTAGGGAGGTTAAAGCAGCCAAGGGGGCCCAGCTGGAACTGTAGTGATGAGTAATACAAGTTGGGGTGACCAGGGGTGAAATAGACCAGCACCCTGCAAGGGTAGTACTTAAAATCACAATCAGAAGGTTAGAATGGAGGGACAGGTGGCTGAGGACAGTGGTCCCAATAAAAGTCACAATGCCTTGCTCACTTTCCAGACCTGAGCCCATTTTAATCCATTACATCAGGGGTTCCCAGCCGCCAGGCCACTGACCGGCACCAGTCAGTGGCCTGTTAGGAACTGGGCCGCACAGCAGGAGGTGAGCATGGGTTAGCTGAGCTCCGTCTTCTGTCAGGTCAACAGCGGCATTAGATGCTCATGGGAGCGCAGACCCTATCGTGAACTATACACGTGCCAGGGATCTGGGTTGCCTCCTCATGGGAATCTAATGACTGATGTGCCGCCCCCAACTCCCAGTCTGTGAAAAATCATCTTCCCCGAAAGCAGTCCCTGATGCCAAAAAGGTCGGGGACCACTTCATTCAGTGATGAGACGGCCGGTCCCCAGGGAGAAGGACCCTTGTAGCACCCCCAACAAATATGCCCTGCGATGATCCTCAGTCCTTTTCTGAAGGGACCTATGGCCATTTCCATGAGTACGTGCTGAGGAAAGAAGCATAACCTAGTAGTTCAGGACTCCTGGCAGCAGGGTCTTCGTCCACAACGTTCTTAAGCTACTAGGGGATGTGATCTACCAACCCAAGGGAGTAAACAGAGAAACCGGAGATAAGAAATGTAGACACAAGAGTTGGGGTGGCCGTGAGAATGCACTTCGCAGCCCTCCAGCCGTGGCGCACAGCTGACCGAGGGCCCTCGCTGATGTGCTCTGAAATCTACCCCCGCCCAGAGGACGGGTTCCTGGACGACCCAGAGCCAACACAGGAAAAGGCAACAAGCAAACGGAAATCCGCAGGATGGCCAGATGCCGAGGCTCATGCCTGTAATCCCAGCACTGTGGGAGGCCCAAGAGGGAGGATCCCTTGAGCCCAGGAGTTTGAGACCAGCCTGGGCAGCTACCAAAAAAATCCCAAAATAAGCTGAGTGTGGTGGTGTGCACCTGTCGTCCCAGCTACTCCAGAGGTCAAGGCAGAAGGCTTACCTGAGCCCAGGAGGTCGAGGCTGTGGTGAGCTGTGATCGTGCCACTGCACTCCAGCTTGGGTGACAGAGGGAGACCCTGATTCAGAAAGGAAAAGAAAAAGAAATTCCCCAGGATGACGGTAAAGGAAAACTTCGACTGGGTAGCTAGCCTAGAAAGCAACCAGTGAAGGCAAGTGCCACCCCTTCAAAAGTGGGCAAAGAACATGGACGGAAACTTCTCGAAGGAAGATGTGCAAGCAGCCAACAGACGCATGAACAAATTCTCACTAATTATCAGAGAAAAACAAATCAGAACTACAATATGATACCACCTAACTCTGGCATTAATAAGTCAAAAAACGGCCAGGCTCTGTGGTTCAGCCTGTCTTCCCAGCACTTTGGGAAACCAAGGCGAGAGGATTGCCTGAGCCCACGGGTTCGAGACCAGCCTGGGCAATTTGGCAAGACCAATTAAAAAAAAAAATTAGCCAGGCATGGTGGCATGTGCCTGTAGTTTCAGCTACTTGGAAGGCTGAGGTGGAAGGATTGCCTAAGCCCAGCAGGTCAGGGCTACGGTGGCCATGAGTGTGCCATTGCATTCCAGCCTGGGCGACAGAGTGGGACTCCAACTCAAAAAAAAAAAAAAAAAAGAGAGACAGAGAGAAACGAGGAAAGAACAGCAAAAAACAAACTCCACACTTCAAGAAAATGTATGTCATGGTTAAAAAAACGAGTGATAAAATTGTAGAAATGTTTGCTCACGGGGAGTCACACCCTGAAGTTCATGTCTCAATTTGAGCACAGTAAGTGTAAGGGCCAGATTCTTTTTGTTGCATTATTTTTTCATACAAAATATTCTATTTTGCATGCTGATCACAAACAAAAAAAAATGCTCAAGTAACTCAAGGTAGCGGAGCTATATATATGAAATGTATGTATTAGGGTTAAGGATTAGAATAAAACCTATCACAAAATCATCATCAACATAGAGAAGTAGGACTGTTTACTCCTTGGCTTGAGAAGAAACAAAAAATAGGATTAAAAAAAATGATGAAAGCCACAGTCTCAGTGAGCAGATCGCATATTTCTAGGAGAACCTAGCTGATCTAGAGATGCAAAACACTCCACTGTTGTTTACTAGATTGCTTTCTAAATGTACGTACTCCCTAAAGTGAGAAGTTTTCAAATGGCTTTTTGCCGAATGGTTTGGGAAGGCAAAAATAACTTCAAAGACCCAGAGAAGCTGTAAGAGCGTTACAAGAAAAACCTGGAAGGTGTCCCTGGCCGGGAAGCCAAGGAGCCTTTAGTCTAAGGAGACAAGAGCCAAAGCACCTTCTCAAACTGGAGAGGATGAAATCCGTCTCGTCACAATTTTATAATAAAAAATATGTTTAAAAAAAAAAAAGAAATCCGTCTCATCCATGAAGTCAACTCACTGCTTTCCTGATAACTTCCATGACAGACCAGCTAGAAATTACATGAGATTTCACGACGATGTTACCTTTTTAATCTTTTTTCATCAGTTTTATGTCAGATAGAAACAAAAGATAATCTCCTCCAGAAGCATCTGTTGGAGTATTTATCCTACAGTGTGCGTTCATGGACACATGCTCACTCTCAGTCAAAGCAATTCTTCTGGTTTTTTATTGTTTGTTTTGAGACGGGTTTCACTCTGTCACCCAGGCTGGAGTGCAGTGGCACAGTCACAACTCACCGCAGCCTCGACCTCCTGGACCCAAGTGATTCTCCCAACTCAGCCTCAGAGTAGCTGGGACTGCAGGTGCCTGCCACCATGCCCAATTTTTTTAAACTCCAGGGCTCAAGCCATCCTCCGGTCTCAGCCTCCCAAAGTGCCAGGATTACAGGCATAAGCTACCACACCTGGCCCCAAAGCAATTCCTAAATAGTTCATGTAACTCTTAAATAAGTAATATAACTTCATCTTTCAGCACGGATACCTAAAGAAATGCCAAATTAAAAACTTTAAATTTTTTCAAAGAAAATAAAAACCAGAAAAGGGCATTGTTCTAAGGAACTGGATATTTGAGCACGGTATTTCAGACACTTAGAAGGCCTTCTTAGCCAGGTTGTGGTGGCATGCACCTGTAGTCCCAGCTACTTGGCAGGCTGAGGCAGGAGGATCGCTTGAGCCCAGGTCTAGGCTGCTATGAGCTGTTATGGTGCCACTGCACTCCATCCTAGACAACAGAGTAAGACCCTGACTCAAAAATAGAAGGAAAAAAAGAAACGAAAAAGGATTATGCAGCTGCTGTGAGAAGAATGAACTATAATGAAGCAACTGTGGATGCTAAGAGGTGAATGAGCAGAGTATTTGCAGTCCAAGTGAGAAATAACGGAGGCAGGTACTTGGGAGGGGGGCAAGAGAGAAAAAGAGGCGGACAGGTTTAGAATTCGACAAGTAGAGTCAATAGAAGCTGATGGAAGATTAGCTCCTAGATTAGAGAGTGAAGGAAAGCTGGGAATCTAGGGTAATTCTCTCTTTTTTGCCTCAGGGTCTCACTCCATCGCCCAGGCTGGAGTACAGTGACAAGCTCACAGCCACCCCAGCGTCAACCTGCTGGGCTCCGACGATCCTTCCGTCTCAGCCTTCCAAGTAGCTGGAACCACAGGCACGTGCCACCACACTGGCTAATTTTTTGATGTTTCGTAGAGACTCGGTCTCGCCAAGTTTCCCAGTCTGGTCTCGAACCCCTGGGCTCAGGCGATCCTCCCTCTCGGCCTCCCCCTTGTCCTCCCGCTGGGATGACAGCGTAAGCCACAGCGCCCGGGCCTCTGGTTTTTAAACAGCCCTCCGAGGAACACAGAAGGTGAGTGAAGCCCTCCGAGGGCCATCTTGGCATGAGATAGAGCAGTAAACAGGCAAAACTCTGTCACTCGGTCCACCTCAAACACTGGGACGCCCCTTTTGCCTGGTGCACGTGGTGATGCTTCCAAGCAAGGATTTTATTGAAGAGATTCAGTTGCGTAAAACAAAATCTCTCTTCCCCAGACTCACGGGCCCTCTCATGCAAGTTTCACAACGCCTGCTTGTCAGGGACTGGGCTCCACGGGGAAAGCCTCTGAGATCAGAGATCAGAGATCTGAGATCAGAACACAGGAGGGTCATCGAGGCACGCTCCTGCCAAGGAACAAAGGCAGCGGGAGTAGGCAGAGGGCCACGCTGGAGCCACCAAGGTGCCGGTGGGTCCTGCACGCCCCCGACAGAGGCAACGGTGTCGTCCAAGCTGTGTCTTGCTTCCCGGGGAGGGGCGTCAACTTGGGTGTGTGGGACTCGGCCGGGCGCGTCCACAGACCACAGTTCCCTCAGGGGAAGGGGCGTGGGGCCTCAGTGTCCACACCACTTCTTTGCCTGTGCTCGGGCTATTTCACTGGTCAGGAACTGCATGTCTCCCATCCCGCACCCCCAGACCCCAGCCCATCCGTCAAGCCCAGCTCAAAGACTGCATCCTCAGTGAAACACGGCCTGGTTCTTGTCGTGGTCAGTGACACTTCCTCCTCCAAACTCCAAGCCCTCCACCTCCCCTCCTCTCGTGGCACGATGCCACTTGGCTCGTCCTCCCTTTCAGAAGTCGATCAATTGTGAGCGTCCATGGCCCAGGCAACGATGCAGGACCTGGCAATGCAGGCTGGAGGGTGGTCCGGACGGGTGTGATCCTTCCAGGCTCTAAGCAGGAAACTGGGTGCAAAAGTGCACACAGGACGGACACTGAACTCACGTGAGGGTGTCCAGAAATGGCTCAGAGAAGTGACAGTAAACCCAGGCCAACCCAATGAGTCGAGAGGCTGGAGGCAGGTGGGAAGGTGAGGGTGGAGCGTGTCCAGCCAGACGGCAGCGAACGCTAAAGCTGACACGTACAGGTCTTTCCTATGGTGGGGGGGCGTCAGGGGAGGCGCTGGGACTTCATCACGGCGAGAGCGGAAGAAAAGTCCCCCCCACGGAGCTCGCGTCCCCAGGAACAAACCTCATAGAACGGGAGTTGAGGGAACAGAGGAGACCGTGGGGCCAGATGGCGGCGAAGGGGACGGCAGGGGTCAGCCCAGTCGTGGGCTGGGTTCTCGCACCTCAGGACGTGATCAGATTGTTGTGTTGCTCTGTTCCATTTTGTTTTGTCAGAGTTTCATTCTTTTGCCCAGGCTGGAGTTCAGGGGCATGATCACGGCTCATCGCAGCCTCAGGTGACCTTCCCACCTCAGCCTCCCAACTCAGCCTCCCAAGTAACAGGGACTACATGTGCGTGCCACCACGCCCAGATTATTTTTTATTTTTGTAGAGACGAGGTCTCACTATGTTGTCCAGGCAGGTCTTGAACTCCTGGGCTTAAGCATTCCTCCTGCCCCAGTCTCCCAAAGTGCTGGGATTACAGTTGTGAGCCACCATGTGTGGCCCAGGTTGTTTTTATTTTTATTTTATTTTTTTGAGTTGGAGTCTCACTCTGTCCCCCAGGCTGGAGTACAGTGGCACACTCAGCCACTGCAGGCTCGGCCTGCTGGGCTCAGGTGATCCTCTCACCTCAGCCTTCCAAGCAGCTGGAACTCCAGGCACGTGCCACCACGCCCAGCTAGTTTTTTGTTTTATTGCAGAGACAAGGTTTCGCCGTGTTGCTCAGGCTGGCCTTGAACCTGTGAGCTCAGTCAATCCTCTCACCTCGACCTCCCAAAGTGCTGGGATTATAGGCGTGAGCCACCATGCCTGGCCCAGGTTGTTTTTAAACAATCACTCTATCTGTACTGTACAGGTCCTAGCTCCATTTCCAAACTGCAGGCTTTTAGATAACTGTTGTGAGGCTCATTTACCTTCCAGCCCGTGAGGCCCCTTTGCAAATAATGGGCACCAAGATATACCCGCGATGGCTGGCGTGTGAGCGCCGTCTGTGTTCTGGAGCCTGGCATAAGCATGTCACGTGTATCGGCTCCCTCATCCTCACCACCCACGTCTCAGCTGGCTGGCTGAAGGAGAGGAGGTGTGCTAGCTTGGAGCCCAGGAACCTGGACTAGCTGAGAGCCTACAGCTGCGACTCTGTGTCCAGGAGGGGGAGAGAGAGGGAGCCGTGGAAGAGAACAAAAACCAAAATGCCCCAAGCACAGCTCCGTAGGCCTCTGCATCTTACTCAAACCAAATAACTTAGAAACATTCACAATGAGCTACAAAGCTAAGAGTGACCTGGACGGCGCCGGCCGCGGAGGCTCACACCTGCAATCCCAGCACTTTGAGAGACGGAGGAGGGAAGATTGCTTGAGATCAGGAGTTCGAGACCAACCTGGGCCACGTCACAAGACCACGTGGCCACAAAAGAACAAAAAATTAGCCCAGCATGGTGGCATGCATACACCGATAGTCCCAACTACTCAGGAGGCTGAGTCAGGAGGGATCCCTTGAGCCCAGGAGGTGGAGGCTGCAGTGAGCCGTGACGGTGTGTGGCACTGCACTCCAGCCTGGGCGACAGAGACCCCACCCCCAAAAAATAAATAAATAAAATACAAATGAAAAAAGAAATGCATGGGTGGGAAATTGTGTGATTCATGGCCCAACAATCCCTGGCATTCACACGTGCACGCCTCGGGGCTTTTGTCCGTCCTCTGCAGTGACTGTCACTCAAAGAACCCCAGGAGTCCTGGTAGCAAAACCTCCGAGCTTTCTGGGGAACTGCTTATTGCCAGCCACAACCATCTCCTAAGGCATCCCTGTCTGAAAAAATCAAAAAGAATCTGGCGAAGCTGTTGTCTGGGATCAGCCAGGAGGATCCAAGGGGAGACAACCCCCCCGCCACCCCC
>NW_007247377.1:166395-166921 GCF_000164805.1 Carlito syrichta
TTTTTTTTTTGAGTTGGAGTCTCACTGTGTCGCCCAGGCTGGAGTGCAGTGGCACGCTCATGACCACCGCAGCCTCGACCTGCTGGGCTCAGGGAATCTTTCCGCCTCAAGCACATGCCACCATACCTGGCTAATTTTTTGACTTATTGTGGAGAGGAGGTCTCGCCAAGTTGTCCAAGCTGGTCTCGAACCCGTGGGCTCAGACAATTCCCTCACTTTGGCCTCCCAAAGTGCTGGGTTTACAGGCTTGAGCCACCACACCCAGCATTTTCTTTTCTTTTCTTTTCTTTTTTTGAGTTGTAGCCTCACTCTGTCCCACAGGCTGGAGTGCCATGGCACACTCACAGCCATCCCAGTGCCGACCTCTGGGCTCCGGCGATCCTTCCGCCTCAGCCTTCCAAGGAGTCTGAACTATAGGCACACACTACCATGCCTGGTTTATTTTTTGTTTGTTTGTTTTGTTTTGGTTTTATTAATCAATATTTTTTATTATGGTTTTGTGGGGTACAGTTAAGGGTTAGGTGTA
>NW_007247378.1:0-28740 GCF_000164805.1 Carlito syrichta
CATCCAGGACACAGAAGACAAAAAGATAATACAAAAAATCAATGAAACAAAAAGCTGGTTCTTTGAAAGGATAAACAAGATCGATGGTCTCCTAGCTAGACTGACCAAGAAAAAATGAGAAAAAAACCAAATAAGCACAATCAGAAACACAAAAGGTAAAGTCATATTTGACCCTGAAGAAATGCAAAAGATCATTAGAGACTACTATATACACTTGTATGGAAACAAACTTGAAAACCTTAAGGAAATGGAGGACTTTCTGATATCACACAACCTATCTAGGTAGGAACCAGAAGAAATTGAGATCCTAAATAGACCAATAACAATCAAGGAAATCAACTATGTGATAAGAAAACTACCTACAAAAAAAAACCCTGGTCCAGATGGCTTTCCAGAAGAATTCTACAAGACATTTAAAGAGGAGCTGATACCAATCCTACTGAAGGTATTCCAGGTGATTGAAAAGGATGGAACTCTCCCCAAATCATTTTACGAAGCCAACATCACATTGATACCCAAGCCAGGTAAAGATCCAACAAAGAAAGAGAACTACAGGCCAATATCTTTGATGAACATAGATGCTAAAATTCTCAACAAGATCCTAGCAAACTGGATTCAACAACACATCTTAAAAATCATCCATCATGACCAAGTAGGCTTTATTCCTGGGCTGCAAGGCTGGTTCAACATTCGTAAAATCATAAATGTAATTAAATACATCAACAGATGTCAAAACAAAAACCACATGATTCTATCATTAGATGCAGAAAAAGCTTTTGATAAAATCCAGCACCCTTCTTGATAAAAAACCCTTGAACATCTAGGCATACAGGGAACATACCTCAAAATAGTAAAAGCCATCTACGAGAAACCCACAGCCAGCATACTCCTAAACAGACAAAAATTAGAACCATTTCCCCTGAAAACTGGAACAAGACAAGGATGCCCACTCTCACCCCTCCTGTTCAACATAGTATTGGAAGTCCTGGCTCGAGCAATCAGAGAAGAGGAGGCAGTCAGGGGTATCCAAATAGGAAAAGAGGAAGTCAAATTATCTCTCTTTACAGATGATATGATTGTGTACCTTGAAAACCCAAGAGAATCTGTCAAAAACCTCCTTACACTGATAAAGGCCTTTGGCAATGTCTCAGGATACAAAATAAATGTGCAAAAGACAATCGCATTTCTTTACACCAATAATAAACAAACAGAAACCCAAATAAAAAACACAATTCCATTCACAATAGCCACAAAAAAAATGAAATACCTTGGCATCTTCCTAACCAGAGATGTGAAAGACCTTTGCAATGAAACTACAAAACACTGCTCAAAGAAATCAAAAGATGACACAAACAAGTGGAAAAATATCCCCATGCTCATGGATTGGACGAAATCAACATTGTGAAGATGTCCATCTTACCTAAGGCAATCTACAAATTCAATGCAATACCCCATCAAATTACCAGCAACATTCTTCTCAGACCTAGAAAAAACAACACAGGAATTCATATGGAAACACAAACGTCCAAGAATAGCCAGAACAATTCTCAGCAAAAAAAACAAAGCAGGTGGTATCACATTACCAGACCTCAAACTTTACTATAAAGCTACAATCATCAAAACAGCTTGGTATTGATACAGGAACAGGCATATAGATCAATGGAATAGAATTGAGATTCCAGAAGCAAAACCTCACTTTCTCAATCAACTCATCTTCGATAAAGCCCCCACAACCTACCACTGGGGAGAGGAGAGCCTATTCAGTAAATGGTGCTGGGAAAAGTGGCTGACCACATGTAGAAGATTGAAACAGGACCCCTATCTATCCCTATGCACAAAGGTTAACTCCAAATGGATCAGAGACCTAAATGTAAAACCTCAAATCATAAGAACCTTAGAAAAGGAAGGAAATACCCTCATGGAAATTGGAACTGGCATCCAATTCCTGAACAAAACCCGAAACCCACATAAGAGATAAGATAGTCAAGTGGGACTTCATTAAACTGACAATCTTCTGCAAAGCCAAAGAAACCATCAAGAGAGCAGGGAGACAGCCTACAGACTGGGAAAAAGTATTTGCCAACTCCAGGTCTGACAAAGGTTTAATATCCTGGATCTACAAAGAACTCAAATGTGCTGAAAAGAAACAAACAAACAACCCCATTATAAAATGGGCAAAAGATATGAACAGACACTTCACAAAAGAAGACATCCGAGCAGTCAACAAACACATGAAGAAATGTTCAACCTCACCAATCATCAGGGAGATGCAAATCAAAACCACACTGAGATACCACCTAACTCCAGCCAGAATGGCAATTATCAACAACTCAAAAAATAACAGCTGCTGGAGAGGGTGTGGCAAAAAGGGAACACTTCTACACTGTTGGTGGGAGTGTAAACTAGTGCAACCTCTGTGGAAAGCAGTGTGGCGATTCCTAAAAGCTTTAAATATCAACGTCCCATATGACCCTGCAATCCCCCTACTGGGAATATATTCGGAAGAACTCAAATCACTCTATAAAAAAGATACCTGCACACGTGTGTTTATCACAGCATTGTTCACAGTAGCAAGAACCTGGAAGCAGCCATGCTGCCCATCAAAAGAGGACTGGATTAAAAAAATGTGGTACATATACACGATGGAATACTATGCAGCCATAAAAAAAGAACAAAATCATGAATTTTGCAGCAACCTGGATGGAACTAGAGTCTATAATACTGAGTGACCTCTCACAAAAACAAAGGTCTGAGTATCACATGTTCTCACTCATGTAATGGACCTTGAACATCCAACCTAATACTATAAGAAAATGACAATAGTGGGAAACTTTGGGGGGAGAGGGAGATGAGATTAATGGTAGCAAATATCTGTCTGGGAATGGGAAAGCACCTCTTATCAACAGGATGCCTGAATGAAACCTATTTGTATACCTAACCATTAACTGTACCCCACAACATCATAATAAAAAATATTGATTATAAAAAAAAAAGAAAGGAGATCATCATTAGGGTGGGAGAAGAGGGCCTGGTGGAACTGAGCCTTGTGGATAAGGATTTTTTTCCAGGTAAAGATAGACTTTATTAACAGTAGGAGCCTGTGGACAAACATACAAAAGACCAATGGCTGGTCTAGTGGCCGGAATATTGGGGGTCCAGGAGTTGGAGAAAGGAGAAGAAGTTGTAGCAGAGGAAAGGGAAACAGGAAGATGCTCTTGGAACATATTTTTTCTAATATGTTATCTTCCACAGCCACGAGAAGCAGTGATGATTACTCGATACCGCAGACAGGAAATCTGAGTAATGTTACTGATATTTGTTCACATTTTATGTTTTTCAGCACATTTTACATTTGTGACTTTACCTCCCTCCCCTGTGAGGAAAGCAGGGCAAATGCCAAGCTGCCCTTTGGGCCCGAGTAGTGCCATGATTGGAACCCAGGAGCTCAGTCTCCTTGACTAATGCTTTTCAGAACTGTGCCCATCCATGCCTGAAGGTTATGCAATTCTGGGGACACTTTTTAAGAAAAAGAATTGGAAAATATCTTAATTTTGCAAATATTACAAAAAGATGTTAACAGCATGTAAACATGTTGTCAGGGCCCCTTTCCGAACCTTGGGAAGGCGCCCATGTGAGTCAAGGCCCTGACTGTTATGCCTCATTTGCTCCAAGGTTCATGTCCTTCAAAGGCCCCTTCCAGCCACATCTCCAGCCAAGGGGACTAAACTACCTCTAAAGCAGTCTCTTCCATTTTGATTGAGCTCTGTTAAAAATTTTCTAATATCATATTGAAATCTACTTCTAGATTATTATCATACCTAGAAGATTATGTTAAAAGAAGCAGCATATGAAAGGCAGGAACATGGTTTAATGGAGGGAGAACCAGCCCTGATTCTGCCACTAATGGTGTGTATGATCTTAGGTTGGACTCATTCCTCTGATCCTTTTTCCTCTTCAACCTAATGAAATAGTTAGACTTGAAAGTCTCTAAGGTTCTCTCAGTTCTGACATTCTAGGTTTCACAGATATTAGGTTGAACTATATGAAATCACTGTGCTTAGAAGTCAGAAACAGCTGAATATCAGAATATAAGTCTCATATGGTTCAATTACATGTAATGTGCCAGGTAAACATTTTACAAGCTATGTGACCCAAATCCCAGGCAGCTACCACCCACTGTTCTGTTTGTCCAGTTTTGATTTAAGGGATCTCCATATGGTCCCCAGAAGGCTACATTGAAACCCATGTATTTGTGTATAGCAGAACTCTGAAAAAATATTTTGATAGCAGTTATCTCTAAGGAATAGGATTATAGGTGATTTTCTCTTTACACTTTATAAATTTATGTAATACTTGCCTTACTTGACCATAAGTATGCTACTTGTATAATAAAAGGAGACTTTCATAAGGGTCTGGCAGACCTGAGCTTTGTGGATAATAATTTTTTCCAGGCAAAGATAGATTTTATTAATAGCAGGAGCCCATGAACAAACATATAAAAATAGCAAAAGACCAATGGCTGGTCTAGTGACTGGAGTATTGGTGATCTGGGAGACTTCCTTTTATTATAAAAGTGGAAGTGCTACTTCCACCTTGAAAAAATAAAAATAAATGTCTATATAAAAAAAGAAAAGAAACTGTTAAATCAATTTCCAAAGCATTTGTATGATTTTTACATTTCCAGCAACAATGTATAGGTGATCCATTTTCTCTGCATCTTCATCAACATTTGGTATTACTGCTATTTTTTATTTTAGTTATTCTGATAGGCTTGTAATGATAATTATTGTGTTTTTAATTTACAATTCCCTAATGGATAATGATGTTGATATCTTTTCTTGTGCTTATTTGTTGTCTTTATATCCTCATTGGTCACATTTGTGTGGGTCTGTTTCCAGGTTCTCTATTTTCTTCCATTAATCTACCTGTTTCTACCATTCTACCCATATTTTCATAATTACTGCAACTGTATATTAAGTCTTGAAATCATGTATAAGGGGGGATTAAAATGGTATTTATTTGTAAAAATTTGTATTTATTATTACATGTTTAAGTATCAGTCATCTCCATGGTACTCTCCATTTCACGCAAAGCACCTACTGAGACACTTTTTTCGCTGCTCAAAAGGTTTTTAACTCATCAGTTTTGATGCATTTTAGTGCTTCTGTCATTTTATTGTTTCACCTCTTCCACATCAGCAAAATATTTCCCTTTGAGGACTTTTTTCATCCTGGGAAATGAAAAAGATGGAGCAAATAGGGAAGGTGGGGCATGGAATTTCGCTGTTTTTGGTCCAAAACTGCTGAACACTCAGCACAGCGTAGGCAGATGCACTCATACTTCACCTATCATGAAATGTGTGAATGTGTTGAAATAGTCTCCAAAAAAACAGTAACAATAATTCACCAAATTTGAATGCAGCCTCTCACAACAACTCTAGTTGGTACACTGATTCCTATGGGCTCCTAGAACACTTACCTAGCAGGGAAAGCCTGTACCACAAGGGGCCCACCCTCCAAAAAATAATTGGATGATTCCTCTTCATAGAATGATTCTTTTTACTTTAATCTTTTTGTGAATTTGTTTTACTATTCAGGTTCCTTTACTTTCCATATAAATTTCAGAATAATTTTTTCTATATCTACCAAAATACTGTGTCTGGATTTTTATGGAAACTATATTAAACCTGTATTACCATTCAGGAGAACTGACATATTTTTTAATGTTTAGTCTTCCTATTTCTAAATATGGTTATGAAAGGTATTTTGGAATTTGTGTATTTTTCAGTTGTAAAACTTTCATTTGGTGTTTTCTTTATGTCACTTATACATTCACTGAGAGTTCTTATTTTTTGCTAAGACTATTTTCTCATTTGTTTCAAGCATTTTTATAGTTGCTTGTTGAAATATTTTTATAATGGTTGCTTTAAAATTTCTGTGAGATAATTCTAACATCTTTGTTATCTCAGTGATAGTATCTTCTTCTTCTTCTTCTTTTTTTTTTTTTTTTTACTTTTTTTGAGAATTTTATGGTCCTTGGTATGACAAACAACTTTCAATTGTGCCTGGACATTTTGAATATTATGCTCTTTGAATCTTATTTAAAACTTCTTTTTTAGCTACCTGCTCTGACAATACTCTGGCCAGGGAAAGGAGTGACTCCCACTTTACTACCAGGTAGAGGTAGGTGTTTCACCTGGTCATTGTAAACCCAAAAGGTAGAGGGCTTCTCTTTGCTGCTGGATGAGTGTGGTCATTTTGACTCTTCACTTGTTCTCCACTATACTTCCCTGGCTGGGAAGAGCAAGAGGACCTCTTATTGTTCCTCATGTGACCTCCACCATCACATGAGACCTGTTGCTTCATCACTGTTGTGTCATATTGAAAATCCTGATTCTTCACTAGGTTCCCTCTGACATCATTCCAGTGGAAAGTGAAGTAGTAACTCATGGGGTTGAAAGCCTCCACTGACTTCACGAGAAAGATTGCTCATTACTGCCTGAAGAGAATGAAAGTCCTGTTTATCTGCTTAACCGTCTCTGAAATCACTATGGGAAGGAAAGGGGAGGGTATTGGTTACCTTCACGCAGCTTAACAAGGGTAGGAATCATATTATATACATCATCTGATGATGACATTCATTTAGCACATCAAGGTAAGTCTGTAGTTTTAAGTATTGCAATGCTTTAATGGACATAATAGTGAATACAGTGTAAATGGGTATAGACAAGAATAGCCCCTACAAAAAGCCTGATTTCTGAAGCTAAAGAGTCAGAAAAGGAGCACTGTAACTAGACAGAAAACTTATAGACAATAACCACTCTATTCCTTTCAAACCGGAAAATGTGGCCCTACCGCATAAATGCCAAAAGGTCAAGTAGAGAGCCTTGATTATTTTGGATGGGAGAGGAGGAGGAGATCAGTTGGAACAAGAAGGGGTTGAGACAGTCTCTCAATGTTCCTATCAAGCTCTTTTCCCTAAAAGTACATCTACCACACCAGATACACTTACCTAAGTTTTCTACTTTGATGTAGGTTTCACCAACTTAAAAAAATATATATATTTACTTCCATGAGTAGTGAGAAATGAGTTCTATAATTATTATGTTCATTCTGATATCTTGCCTAAAATGTCTGCAGATATGTATTCAGAGAATTATTTCACAATTTAACAAATAAAAATTAAATACAACATGAATTGTTAACTAAATTTACCTTAATTCAATCTTGTACTTATTTTAGCTTTTATTTTTTCTATATCATAATTAACATCTGAAAACATTACTATTATTAAACTTGGGGGTATAAACTAGAGAAGATACACATTTTATGGCTTTTTCTTTGTTATTAAAGAAATAAGGAGTTTTATTGAGTTGAAATAATTTTCTCACTTTCTCCTTTGCATTATTCAACTTATTTTTACTACCTATTAAAAGATAAGGTTGTACCTACTGTCTATATTGCATGTCTTGCTCTGCTTCTCTCTGACTCATTTTAAAATCCTGTTAGTATAAAAAGTGGTTTGGAATGTTTAAGATGTCTCATGCCTGAAACAGATTAAAAATGAATTCATTTTTTAATATGAATGACCTTGTTAAGGAACACCCTAGTCAATTGATATCAATTAACATCTCCTCTGAAGTTAAGAAAAATAGTTTAGAAGAAACATTAAGCTTAATCAAAACCAATTCTGCTCTAATAACTTGCTTTTCTGACAGTTATTCAAGTGACCTAGAGAATCAAATGGTGAAGGTCATTGCAAGTGGATATTATGCAGTTATTTACTATATCTGACTATTAAAACCTTTTTTAATCTATGAAAAGTCTAATGTAGTTATTACCAATGACAATCTCACCTTCAGAAAGTCAGTCTGAAGACCTTTGTTCCTTTTAAAAAATGTAATTTTTATTCATCATGAATAAACTTAAACTTAGATGAATTAAATGACTAGACCCGATTTACTGTAGTTTGGTAGTAATCCTCAAAGTAGGTTTTATGTTTCTACAGAACTGTGGAATCTTTCAGTGTTAGAAATAGCCTCTGAGTTTTTGAAATAAAGACAGCTAAATATTTTATAGTGACACCCTTTGTTGATAGAGTTAGGTATTCTTATCTCAGTATAAACACTGTAGGATATAGATATGGCTAAGGTCAAGAATTTACTTTTATTTTTATTGCTGTGATAAAGCCATAAGAAAATCCCATATGAAAAAGAGACTTTTAATTACATTGTAAGTAATATTTCTTTTAATAAAATTTAAAATTTGCCCTGTAATTTTACATATAAAAGATATTTAAGATATCAAAGAATTTACAGTTTTGATGACCATATCTCATTCATGGTACTGGTGAAGATAATCATTGAGAAATAGATGAATATAGATTATAATTGAGAAAAATAATCTTTTCACCCATTTTTCCCCTATGGCTCACGTATTTTTTTTTTTAAGAAAGTAGGATTTATTGAGAGGACAGAAAAGCTCCCACAGTGGGAGGGGACTCAAAGGGGTTACTTCCAGTTCACATATCTTAACCTTTATAGGAGTATTTTGATTTTGCTGTTCATGTGAGTTCATGTGAATATATTAATAAGAACAACACATCTCAAAAACTAGTCTATGCAATTTTAATTCTACAAGACAGATTATCAGTGAAACACAGTTTTTATATGAAATTCAAATTCGAGAAACACAGAATTCAACCAAATGCAGTAGTGTTTTTCACTGCACCAAATCTCAGAGACTAATATGCTAATATGTGCATTTAATCGATAGGGAGAAATAGTTGAAGTATTTTTGAAAATTATTTTACCATATAACTTATTGGACTAGTTTTGAGAAAACATAATTCAGACTTTCTAAATTTGCATTTCTTTTTGAAGAATGGTTATATGCTGAATGATTTTTTTCTGAGTCTTTTGCAGTTCATTCTACTCTTGAAGCAAACCATTTATATTTTTTGTCTAGTTTTATGTTTTAATTTTTTTACTGACTCAACATAAAGTGTATGAATAGATGATACCTACTTGAGCATCTTAGAGGATACATACTTGAGACAAAATGCAAATTTGCCTGTTTTGTTCAGTGATGCATTTGCTCCTATGACAATGCATGGCACAAAGTAGGTACTCAATTACTAATTTAGTGAAAGAAATAGTAAGTTTTGTTTATTGATTTTTGAAGAAGGCTTTAGTTTTTTATTTTATTTTTTGTCAGCCCTTGGAAAAACAGCTTTCTTGGTCTGATGATGCTAGCGCTCCACCATGCTCTTTCACCTGAAAGCATGGCTTCTGGGTACATTCTTTATGCCATTCTTAGCACCCAGTGTGACCAGAGATGGGATGATCATTTTGAACACTTTTGGCTGTTTAATTTTTGGACTCTAGGAATTAATGTTGCGAGAACTGGAAATAATATGTCTTTCCATCCTCTCATAACAACATTAGCAGCCACTCTAAATCATTTCATGTTCAATACATGGGTCAATAGCACCTCACAGAACGAAGCATGGCCTAGAGTGGTAGCACAATTTATGGTTTAAATACTACAAAAGTCAGAAGAATAGAAGCCAGATAATAGAACAATTATCTTCAGGGAGTTAATAAGACAACAGAGCAACTTCAAAATCCTCAAATTTGCCAAAAATTACATGTAGGAAATGAATTCACAATATTAAATTTCAACTCTGGACAATCCATAGTTGTAGGAAAAGATTGCTATAGTGATTCTATCTCTCTCTTCTCTGTCTTCTCTCTTAATGCTCTAGACATCAGTATATAAAAAACAATTTCAGTGTCATTATATTTCTCACAAATTTATTTATTTTTCACCAGATGCTTAAAAGAAGGTCTATCTAGCTATCATCTACCTATTATCTATCTATCTATCTACCTATCTATCTATCTATCTAAATATCTGACAATGTTAATTAAAACAGCCAAACAAACATTAAGTTGAAAATCTTCAACTTGAAGCACAGTGAAAATTTGCCTCAATGAGATAAATATTCTATTAATGCATATAATATAGATATTATCTCACTTTTATGTCTCTAGAGCCCAGCACAGTACTTAATATTTTGTAGGCAAAGAATAACATTTTAACTTAAAGGAACTTAAATTTTTTCTGAGTTTTCACCAAGATTAGTTACACACACTCATGTCTTATCATGCCTTAGCAGAATATTTATCTCATTGAGGTACATTTCCATTTTGTTTTAAGTTGAAGATTTTAAATTGAATGCTTCCTTGGCTATTTTAATGAACATTGTTAGAAAGATGCACCCATAAATATTCTTAGAGAGAAGTAAAATGAATATTTATAAGGAATTGGAAAGTTTTTGAACTGGAGGACATTTATTTCTTGGAACACCAGTATTAACAGTAATAACTATTATATTGTTCTTACCACTTGTTTTCTTGTTAATGACTTTCTATAAACATTTCAAGAACCTCTAGGCAAAATACATCCAAAGAAGACAAACTTAGTTGGCATTTAATTTTATTTAAAGAAATATTTGAATGAAATATTTTCATGGATATTATAGTGAAATGCAGTAAATTTAATACATGCACATAAACCAGTTTTGTTCTCAAATGTATATATGTTGAAAATTAGAAAAGGAACAAAAGCTGGTGTTAGTATTGGAGCAAATAGTGAACATTCAGTATGAAGTAATTGCTGAATGCTTGCAAATATTAATTTCATTTGAATTCTTAGAGGATATATACTTGAACCATTGTATTTGGAATCATGAAATTATTCTCTTAGCTCCAAAACTAAATGATAATTAAGAGCATAAAATGGAAACATATTAAGAATTCTACTATTCAGAATGTTATGAAACACATAATGTTTTTAAAAATCCTCTGATGTGATGAAGAATAATCCAGGTATTGGAATTTTTACTATCACTAGAAAGATATAATGTTTGTTTTGGACTGAGTATGGCTGATTTAATCTTTATTTTCAAAATCAATGACCCAAGAAATTGGTAGTTAAGAAGCATCATTCTTTGATGTTTCTTCAATTGATCTTATTCGTACCTCATTAACTTTTTGTTTGATAACAATAATAAGGACAATGAAAAGTAACATCTGTGGAATACTTGCCATGTGTCAGGCACTTGTCTAAACACCTTTAGAAAGTGAATTCTTATTCTTCACATTTTACAGATAAGAAAATAAAGATGGGTTATATTTGAACAACTTACCTAAGATGTTTCGGCAATTTGGTGTCTTGAGTAGAGGTCTACACCTCAATCAATCTGATGTCAAAGATCTGTTCTCCTCACTTCTGCCCTGTGATGTATCTATATGGCACTTCTGAAAAAACATATCTGATCTATACAGATTGAAGCACAAAGTAAGAAGGAAAGATTTCTAAAGTGAAAACTAGGTGCAAAAAATGGAGTCCTTTGCACTTACTGCAAATGCTCACTTAAAGTTTACTTATTTATGCTGTTTTCTTTCTTTATTATTATTATTATTATTATTATTATTATTATTATTATTATTTTGAGTTGGAGTCTCACTCTGTCGCCCAGACTGGAGTGCAGTGGCCTCTCCTGGCGTTGACTTACTGGGCTCCGGCTATCCTTCCGCCTCAGCCTTCCGAGTAGCTGGAACTACAGGCACACGCTACCACACACAGCTAATTTTTTGATTTATTGTAGAGATGAGGGCTCACCAAGTTGCCAGGTGGTTCTCAAACCCGTAGTCTCAGGCAATCCACTCACCTCAGCCTCCCAAAGGCGCGGGATTACAGGCTGAGCCACCGAGCCTGGCTATTTATGCTGTTTTCATTGTTCCAACATATTTGGTAATTTTATTTGCTAGGGCACAGAATATAAGGAATATGAGACTGTGTGTTACAGGCATACTGAATACAGGAAATTACTAAAGGGTGTCACAGTATAAATAGCTAAATATCTCCTGGAGAATCCAGAAAAACAGTAACATCATTGGTTAATGTTCCTTTGCAAATTAACATTTGATATGCTCTAGTATAACTGAATTCTGCATACTATTCATATTGGTTTTCTATGGTGGCAGTGAGGATAGGTAATGAACATATAAAAGGGGAAACTTATTTACAAAATAATAGCTGTAAACACACACACACACACAAAAATTCTTTAAAATGTTTAAAAGCCTGAAAAGTTCACCAATGGGTCATCAAAAGAACCAATACAAAAAAAAAAAAAAACCCACACACACACACAAACACAAATGCTAATTTTTAAATAAGTAATTTTTTCAAGAAAACTATCTGGATACTAACTTGCTTTCTACCAAATTGCTTTTGCCCAAAATTTGTTGGCAAAATTTTGTGTAGTAAATGTATGAATTACTACTACATGTTGACAGTTTATTTGTATGCCTCAGTCATAGTAAGCATTAATTAATTTTATGTATTCTTATTATTGTTATTGGTTTTAACTTAGTTTTCCACTTAGTAGCTTAATCACTATATTGTTATATATATCATTATATAAAAGTAATATCAATATATAATAGTAATATTAACACTTCCCAGGACAGAGAGTTGACTTCTTATGTGAAATACTTAGTTCAGTGCATGGCACATAGTGATTTTTTTAGGATTTGATGACTTCTTTTACTAAGGTATTCACTGATAAAGTTATTTCTTGAAGAATTAGTCAATATTACATATTACTGTAATATATATGGGCAATTCTGAATATATTTTCTTGATCACTGTACAGAGAAAATCATTGATTATTTTAGATAATCATGAATGTTTCATGAACTAAATGGGCTTATTGGAGTTCATAACTTAGATTTAACAATAGTTTATATTTATATTTGTGATATGATTCTGATAATAAGTTTGGACCTCACTTTAGAAGAAAAGTGTCTTTTGAAAAGCTAAATGTGTTTGTGTGTGTGTGTGTATATATATATATATATATATAGTTATATATTATTATTATACATATATACATATATAGATTTATGTGAATAAATATATGTTTGTATATATATTTATATATAAAATAAAATGATACCCTTTCAAATATGATAATTCTTTCCTTACCTGCTGGTTAACCTGCATGAGAAGCCCAAAGAAGTCCAAAGTGATCAGGTGGCAGCTGCAGATTGAGATTTGGTAGGAATCTTATCACATCCCCTGGAGACAGACCTTCTTCTCTGAGAAACAAGATTTAACCCAGAAGGTATATATTGTGGGGACAAAAGTACAAAATTCTCAAGTGGGCCACTGGAAATAATGAGGAACAGAGAGTCTCTCATTTTCAATTCAGACATGTACAGTCTAATTATTGCTGATACTGCATCATTTAATATCACATGGTTAAGCTAAATACCAAACCCTGACAGCTACTTAGCCTCATAATATTTCATATCCTACTGACTTCATACCTATACTATCATGAGGCTAAGTCCTATATAAGGCATCTTTTGAACAAAATATTGTCTTTATTTTGACTGCAACAACAAAAAGCCATAGACAAAGTGGTTTAAACAGCAGAAATTTATTTATGGGAGTTGTGAATACAGTTCCTAGGTGAGGGATCCCTTACTGGCATGCAGTCTTCTTTCTGTATTTTCACAAAAGAGAGAGAGAGAGGTCATCTTTCTTGCGTCTCTTCTTTTGAGGATTCTAGTGTCATCATGCGGGCTCTACCCTCATGACCTAATTACTTCCCAAAGGCTCATCTCCAATTATAATTTCATTGAGGATTAGAGTTTCCATATATGAATTATTTTGTAAAGGAGCACAAATATTTAGTACATAGTATGTGGCAAGAACAGTGGACATTATCTAATGTCAGTTGCCATACTTTCTTAGACTTAAAATTGGTTCCTGAGTCCAAGGTGGTTATTTGGGATCCCATGTCAATAAATCACAGTTTATGAGCCATTCATTGAATAATGAAACTAGCCACTAAAGTGGTATAGACAGGAAAAAGAAACTATACCCAGAATACCTGTCAGTCTTGATCAGAAAGAATTGCTGCCTTTTCCATAGTGGAAAATGTATGATACAAACTGTTTTTTACAACTGACTGATTAATCTCTATTTTAGCAAAAATTCTCAGATGAACCCTCAAGATATCTTACCCTACAGTCTTCATTACTATGAAGATGATGAGATGTCATGCCTATGAACGTGTTACTTTACATGGAAAAAGGAATTTTGCAAAGGTTGTTAAGTAAGTACATCTTTTTTTTTTTTTGAATCTCACTCTGTTGCCCAGGGTAGAGTACAGTGGCAAGTTCCTGGTCACTGGAGCCTTGATCTGCTGGGCTCAGGTGATCCTTCTGTCTCAGCCTTCTGAGTAGCTGGAACTACATGCACACGCCACATTGCCCAGTTGATTTTTTTACTTATTGTAGAGATGAGGTCTTACCAAGTTGCCCAGACTGGTCTCAAACCCGTGGGCTCAGGCAATCTTCTCGCCTCTGCCTCCCAAATTGTTGGGATTTTAGGCGTTAGCCACCTCACCCTGCCTAAGTGACGACATCTTAACCACCTGCATGTAGTTAATCTGCATGAATGTCAGTTGACTTTAAGTTAATCATAAAGGAGATTATTTAGGTAGGTCTAACTGAATAATATGAGCCCTTTAAAAGCAGAGATTTGTATTTTGTAGACTGCAAAAAAGAAGCCAGAAACACTTGAAGCCCAGGGAGGAGTCAACATATCACCTGGCTTTGAAGTTTCCTGGAAGGGTCAGAATACAGGCCTTGAAAGCATTCCTAGCCGGGTTCAGTGGCTCAGCCTGTAATCCCGCGCCTTTGGGAGGCTGAGATGTGTTGGGAGCCAACATCTATAGCTACATGGCTGAGGCCTGTAAAGGCCCATCTGGAAGATCACTTCTGACATAGGATATCAGTTATACCTATAATATTGGCGTGTGATTAGTGACCAGTGTGCATACATGGCAGTAAAACTTATAAGTAAATCTCAATACACCTGATGGAAAGTTCACAGCAGAATTATTTTTCTCTGTCTTTCTAAGTTGTACTTCTTTCTAGATATTTTTAAACTTCTATTTCCTGGTAGACGGTTAGTTAGCTCTTGTTCCCAAAGGCAGTTTCTCCTAGGATTAAGATTAGAAACTAAATTACCATAACAGTTTTATTGCCCTGCCTCTAGTCAGCAGGATGTTTTTCTAGTTTCGTTAAATGCCGAAACTCTGTTTGCTTCAGCCCATGGCCCTTGTCATGGTAACCGTGCAGTCCACTATCCAAGAGTGTGACAGCTAGTATTTGATTTTTAGAATAGACTTGTTTGGATAAAACATACATTTAAGACGATACAATTTCCATCGAAAAGATTTAAACAGTAATAAGCATTCATAGAAAACTTTTGAGTCTTGTTTAAGCTTTTAAGTTTCCTTTTCTCAGATTATGACTTTAGTTCCTATTCCTGTAGCCCAATTTTAAGATCTTTTGATTAGTGTACCAAAATTTTCCCAATGGTGTTGTTTTTGCTTCTAATATGACAATAGGAAATTTTACACGTAGCCATGTATTAATATACTAGGAAAAAAGATTTAAGTTTTGGGTTAAAGTTGTAGTTTTATTAGAATAGAATGAGAATTATAGTGTTATGATTTTAAAATCATACGTCAATGATAATTATAAGATTTAATGATAAAGTATTAGCTTAATAGGATATAGCATAGTATTAAAGGTCAATCATTAGATTATATAAAAGTTAAAGTTTAGACATAGGAAATTCACTTAAGTCATGGTTAGGTTTTATAGTTTAAGAATAAGTTTTAATTGTTATAGAATTACAGGACACTATGTTGAATCATAATAGGTTAATAGAATAACTGTCATTTAAGTAAACTTATAGATTATAGTATAATGTTAAGTTGATAATATTAATCGTTAAAAATATTAGGAGTCAGTAAACTTGGATTTAACTTAGAAAAGTTTTTGTATTAATCAGGGCTTAGAACAAAGAGTATAATATGAATGATTTATTGAACATTATAGAAAACACTTTGAACAATCTGTATTGAAATTGTGCACCTGTGATTTTAATATAAGTTTTGTGAAGTATGTCATACATCATGGAGTTCGAATTGTTTGCTTGGAACTTGCAAGTCTCGTGATGGTCTTGTGATGCATGGTTTGTAAAGCATGGAACTTGTACGCCCCTAGCAAGTGATTATCACACTGCTGGAGGGTATAGAAAATGGTATATAAGTTGGAAAAGGTTTGAATAAAATTGGCTTCAGTCCTGATCAGACTGTTCCCAGAAGAACTGCCTCTGAGTGGTCTCTTCTCTCCATCCAGATTCTCTGGTGTGGGTCCTAACCTACCCTCGGTCGGAGCGGGAACTCCGACAGAGATGAGTGGATTGCCTGAGCCTGCGAGTTCGAGATCCACCTGGGCAGCGAGACCTCATCTCTACAATAAATCAAAAAATCAGACGGGCATGGTAGCACATGCCTGTAATTCCGGCTACATGGAAGGCTGAGGCAGAAGGATCACCAGAGCCCAGCAGGTCAAGGCTGCAGTGGTCGGGAGCAGCCACTGCACTCCAGTCTGGGCTACTGAGTGAGACTCCAACTCAAAAAAAAAAGACAAAGGTCCTACTACCACATGGAAGTGTGTTCTACTATCAAGTTGATTGAGTCTAGATTTTTCTTTTTTAAAAAAACATTAACACAATACAATTCCAATTTTAAGGATTACTTGCACACACAAAAAATACATTTGGTACAAAAATGTATCACTTTGACACCCTTTCCCCTTCAGCTACCCCCCACCCCCATGAACTGCACTCTATCTGGATGCAGAAACATGTAAAGACTAATGGCACAAATTAGTTTTTCACCTGCAGGAGTTTTTCTTTTGAGTCTTTAATTAGAGCTAAGCCTGACTGATACTTTGATTTTTGCTGTGTTAGATCCTACACAGAGGACCCAGTCAAGCCCACCCAAAATTCTCACCTACAGAACTGAGTTAATAAATGTGTGTTGTTTTAAACCACCAAATTTGTGGTAATTTGTTATGAACAACAACATAATAATAATACATCTTTCTTGAGGCACTGTACCACATTGAGAGCTTAGTGTTTTCCTGGTCTACTGATTATTCAGATATTTAGAAGGGTCAGTAACTAACCAGTCTTGGCAAGAGGAAACATGTGCTGTTGGGCCCATGCAAAGCCTCAATGACAACTCCTCTCATAGGCTATTATACAAGTATATAAATGGCCAAGACCATAGACTGGTTCATACCTACTGAATTAGTCATATTTTCCACTGGGGTTGTTTGTTGCTTCCTCTTGCAGTTGTTTCACTATGGACCTTAGCTGAAGGTTAAAGATAAAAATCTGCAGTTCAAGAGTCAAAAGGTAGACAATACTGGCAAGAATTATTGACGATACATACTTGTTTAGTGAAATATTTACATTAATTTCCTTCCACAAGCTAAGCAACCAGTGAGCTAATGAGAGTAGAAAGGGCAATAAGGAGACTTATTTATTAGAAATAGTTGGTCTTTCACTGTTTAAGACACCCTGACTTTCCTGAAAGCATGCCAGTGACCTCTGCTAGAAAACAAACATTTTCTTACGGTCTACATTAGGAAGTTGGAGTTATTTATTTATTTATTTATTTATTTATTTATTTATTTATTTATCATAATGATGTGGGGTACAATTCAGGGTTAGGTATACAAACATTGATCATGCAGGTACCCTTGTTGATGAGGTATGCCCCTCCTTCTCCTAGCAGTTTCCCTCAACTGCCAGTCCCACCCCCTCTTTCCCTGATAGTTTTTCACTACTGCCAATCACTTTCTTATAGCATTATAATTGTTCAAGATCATCTTATGAGTGAGAACATATGGAATTCAGTTGTTTCTGTGATAAATCACTGAGTATGATCGACTCCAAATTCGTCCAATTTGCTGCAAAGTCCATATATTTGTCCTTCTTTATGGCTGCATAATATTCCATTGTGTGTATGTACCACATTTTTTAAATCCAGTCCAGCTTCGATGGCAACACGGTTGGTTCCATGTTTTTGCTATTGTGAAAAGAGCTGCAACAAACATATGTGTGCAGGTATCTTTTTTGTAGAATGATTTGAGTTCCTCTGGGTATATTTCCAATAAAGGAATTGCTGGGTCATATGGAAGTTCAATTTCTAGTTCTTTCAGAAATTGCCACACTGTCTTCTAAAGAGGTTGTACTAGTCTGCATTCCCACCAGCCGTGTAGAAGTGTTCCTTTTTCTCCACATCCTCACCAGCATCTGTTGTTTGTTTTATTAATGATGGCCATTCTTACAGGGGTTAGGTGGTATCTCAATGTGGTTTTGATTTGCATTTCTCTGAAGATGAGTGAGGCTGAGCACTTTTTCATGTCTCTATTTGCTGCCTGTATATCTTCTTTTGAGAAGTGTTTATTCATGTCTTTTGCCCACTTTTTAAAGAGGCCGTTTGTTTTTTTCCTTTCGGCATGTTTGAGTTCCTTGTAGATCCTAGATGCTAGGCCTTTGTCAGATATACAGTTGGCAAACATTTTTTTCCCATTCTGTGGACTGTCTCCCTGTTCTCTTGATGATTTCTCTGACTTTGCAGAATCTTGTCAGTTTAATGAGGTCCTACTTGTCTATCTTATCTCTTATGGCCTGGGCACTTTGGATTTTGATCAGGAATCGGTTGCCAGTGAAGTTAGTTTCTTTATGGGATTTTAGTTCATAGAAAACTTGGTTTATCAGAATCTATGACTGTCACAGAGAGATTAATGTCTAGATTCTTAATGTGTATTCATGGTATGACTGGTTGAACTTTTATGCCAATTTCTTTTACTGGGAGATGGAAGGTTCCAACAGCTTGGAGTACTAGCAAAGATCTCTCTCTATGCTTCCACAGACTTTCTCTCAAATGCAAGCAACAGGCTTACATTACTTTCTTTTCAGTTAAAAGTTTTATAAAGATGTTTTCTCAAAAATAGCAGTTTCAAAACAAGTTTTAAGTAAATAAGTTTATGAAATTTGTTAGTGATAGATTTTTACGATTTGACAAAATAAGGATGAAAACACTATCAAAACAAGTTTAATTTGGGGGCAAGGCAAACATCATCCTTTATAAATTCTTATACAAATCATACACATGACAGCAGTAGTATCAACATTCCTTTTACCTGAACTTAATGCTCTTCAATTGCATAATCTTGTTTCTTCCAAACCTGGACAAAAGCCAGTCATTCTCTGCTGCCAAGGGGCTCAGTTATTTCCTTGCCTCAGACTCTTCTCTCTATCCACAAAATGACTGATCATCCATTGCCCGAAGTTCTGCTTACTGGTCGATTTCCTCACTATTTTGTCTATCAGTGATACTCTTGAGTGGGTTTCTAGTACACCAGTGTTTTATCTTTGGCTTACTTCAACTTACTGAGCTGACCCATCAGCGAAACAAACCCAGAACTTTTTCTTCCTTTTATAGCTGTTCATAAGAAACCACCCATGAGGCCATAGTTATGGGCTAAGGAAGAGGCATTGGTGTGATAATGATAGGAAAATAGGAGTGTAAGTCACCAGTACCTGCAGCTTACTCACATCCTCAGGTCTTTTGGGGGGCCATTTCGGAATATACTATTTCCTGTGATATGATCCACTGAACTTGGTACACTCATTGACTTAGTGGCTTTGCCAAAACTGAGCATATGGTGGGAAGACTCAAATGTTCAATCACTTAATACTGTTGCTTACTATCCCAAAGACTTTAGTATTCCCATTCCCCCAGTAAATAATTGATCATTTTGGACTGTAGGTCCAAATCATACGATTATTTCAATAGATATGAAAAAACTTTGAACGAAATTTGGCAACATCCGTGATAAAATCTCTCAATCAACTACAGGTGGAAGAAACTATCTTTCATTCGATGGAGAATATTTACATAAACCAACCATTAACATCACATATGATGGTAAAATATTAAACACTTTCTCCACAATATCAGGCAATAAGTAAGGAAGTCCTATACCAACAATTTGATATTCTACTAAATCCTAACTAGTTCAGTAAGAAAATATAAAATAAATGTAAGAATTTTGAATAGAAAGATGTGAAACTGTTTTATGCTTTGATAACATAACTACTAACATAGAAAATCCTAAGCAACCTATTAAAATTTAAAATAAAATAATTAAGCTTAAAATACTTGCAAGATAGCAACAATCCAAAAATCAGTCATTTTTCTATATAATAGCAATACACTGTTGGATAACAAAATGAAAAAAAATTATACACTATCAAAATATATAAGATAGTTAACAAAGAATGTGATTTTTTATACTAAATTTACAAAAAATAAAGTTAATAAGACAAATTATGCTACATACTATATATACATATATATAGTATAACTGACTAGTGTTCTCTCTATATATCTACATAAAATAGATAAAATGCTAATTCTCTATAATTTGATCTATAGATACAATTTAATCTCAATCATGACGACCAAGCTGATTTTTTAAAGAAACTGATAAGTTGTTTCATTGGTTTAATGGAAAAGATAAGGACCTAGAGTAACTAACAGTCTTGAAATTTTTTAAGAAAAGCAACTTCTGAGAATTTATTCTATGTGTTTAAAGATTAAGATAAATCCTCATACATTGCTGGTGGAGTATGAAATGATATAGCTACTTTGAATACCTATTTTACAGATTCCTATAAAATTACACATACAACTACCTTATGATGGAATTTTTTCTTAGTTGTTTAACTATGTACATGTAAGCCTATGTCCTTAAAAAGGCTTAGTACTCACATGTTTTTAGTGGTTCTATTATAGTAGCCTCAAACTAGAAACAATTCAAATGTCCATCTACAGGGGAACTGATAAACACTGTGGGGAAAGAGTGATAATAGTAGACATTGATTTACTACCTAGGGGCACAAGAAAACCTTCTTGAAGTATGAAAATATTCTATGACATCATGGAATATTGTCTAGGTTTACAGTCTTTCAAAAGTCTCAGCTGGACACTTGAGTTGTAATGCCACTGTTGTATAAATTTTATCTCAATAAAAATAAACTACACAATGTAAATAGGCAAAAAGGTCTTATTTTTAAGGTAAAAAATAAATGGTATACTTGTTCTTGAATATGAAAACTGGGTAAATTATTAATATGATTAAAGTAAACTTATTTTAGAATACAAGCGTGCTAATTTTATTCTTTTTCTATTGCACACTGTGTTTGCTTTGCTTTGCTGTTGTAACTAACGACCATTCTTAGTGACTTGAAACTACACAAATTAGTTGCCTTTAAGTTAAGAAGATCAAGACAGGTCTCACTGGGGTGGAATCAAGTGGTTGGCAAGGTTTCATTTCTTTCTGGAGGTTCTAAGGAAGAATCTGTTTACTTACCTCTTTTAGCTTCTGGAGACCCTCCATATTCCTTGGTGCATGGTTACTCATCCTTTATTTTCAAAGCCATTAAAATTGGTTTGAGTTCTTACACTGAATCAGTCTTACAGTAGTCTTCTGACTGCCTCTTTCACTTTTAAAAACCCTAGTGATTACATTAGGTCCGCCTGGAAAACCCAGGCTACCCTCCCTATTTTAAGATCAACTAATTAACAACATAATTCCATCTGCAACTTTAATTCCCCTTTGGTGGAAGACGGGAATAATTATTCTCCCTATTACAAACATACATGATTATGTATAAGATGGAAGTATTTAATCCAGAATTACTTTGCTTGCTAGGTTTATTTTACAACCGAATACAATTCCATCTGTAAAATTGTCTTAGCTCTTATCTTTTGTTCCGATGTTTAGCTTATCCTTTATCTAGATAGTTTTAGTCTACATACATATACATATATGCATATGCACCTATCTATAGACATACTTGAAAAATAAATTGTTCCTTTGGGAGGCTGAGGTGAGTGAATTGCCCTAGCCTGTGGGTTCGAGACCCGCCTGGGCAGTGAGACCTCATCTCTACAATAAATCAAAAAATCAGCCGGGCGTGGTAGCATGCACCTGTAGTTCCAGCTACTTGGAAGGCTGAGGCAGAAGGATCACCGGAGCCCAGCAGGTAGAGGCTGCGGTGGCCGGGAGTGGCCACTGCACTCCAGTGTGGGCGACAGAGTGAGACTCCAACTCGAAAAAAAAAGAAAAATAAGTTGTTAACATACTCTAATATTTTATAACTATTTTATTATTTAAATGCATGAAAATATTATGTATCCCTAGATCCTAAATTCAACACTGGACTTGTTTGTACTATAAAAATTGTTGTTCTGGATTGCTAGACAAAAAGTGTTAGATGAAGAATGAAGGAAATAATTTTGTAATGAAATTTAAATTATCTTTGACATGACATAATACACAGTGTGCACTATGCTGTCAATTGAAGCATTACAATAATTCAAAATACAAGCTTAGCTTGATTTGCTAAATGAATATCATCACCAGATGATATTTATAATATGACATTTTATTACAGAGACTGCTTCCAATCTTGGCAGTTTGAAACATACTAGAGAAAAACTGAACAACTCTTTTTTTGGTTATTGAATGAGGAATAATTTAAATTTTCAGGAATTTATTAGCAATTTGGAATACTGTAATTTATTAACAGACATAATCATTATGAAATAAATTTTACAGAAAGATAAATTAAATGATAGCAGAGTTACAGTGAACTAATGTTATTTTTTTTCTTCTTCTCTCAGTTCAAATGATTAGAGTCTTGACATGTAGTTTATCCTTGATAGATGAAAGGAGACAGTAACAGAGGGGATGAGCTAATAACAGTAAAGTCAGTATTGAATCAGAACTATATTGAGAGTCTGAGAGAAATCAAGATATGTGCTTCAATCATTAGAGTTTGTCACTAAGGAGATTTGTTGGTTGATGAGCTGTCAATGAATCTGGAGAGAAAAGCTTTCATAAGAAGCAACTAGACTTGCAGAAAAAGCAGTTTAATACCCAAGGGACTCTGTATAAATAGAACTTATAAAGTACAAGTGGCAATAAAGTTTGTAGATCGGGAGAGATAGAGTTTAATTTAATTCCAAAAAAGACAGCCTTTGTATATTTTTCCCTTCATACCTTGAGTTCTGGAAAATGACATTTAAATATGATGTGACTTCCAGCTTTTTCTTTAAATAATAGAGCAATGTGTATGCAAAACACAATAATCTACTATGTGTAATTTTGCCCAAACCTGTTCATTTTAATTTCATTAGTATAAATACTTTCTATGGTCAACTAAAATCAACTGTCTATTTTCATGGGTCATGGATAATTTAAATTCACAGACTTTCTATGGTTTGAACTCTATTAAAAGTTTTGAGCACCACGTCAATGAAACTTAAGCTGGCAAGCCTTAACAGGACTTTGGTTAGATACTAAATATATTTTTTAAACTGCACAAAGAAAAATGGATTATGATTGGCCAACTTACAAAACAGAGAATCTCAATCATCTGCATGACGTAAAAAAGCTTCCTTAATATCTGATGTTTTTCTAAAATGTTATATTATTTGCACTGCTTACTTCATTAAAACTTATGATGGATTTTGAGGACTTGTATGTCTATGTGTACTGACTTTTCTGAAAATTCTCAGAACCCAAGAATGAATCTAAGCGATGTGATTTACTTTTTTGTTTGTGCATCTACAAGAAAAATGAGTTATTGAAGAGCAATCTACGCTTAATATTCTTTGATCTGTCTTCCATTGTTCATGTTTATCTCCAGGGCAAGTTCTTCCTATAGTCCATGCTGCTTGATATTCTCTAACACTGGTATGCAAGCTCTCAGAGAGAGAAATATCTTACTCATTTTGGTTTTAGGTCTTGTTCAAAACTTTCAAAGGAGGAAGGAACTGGGAGAAGATAGCCTCAGGGATGTGTTAAACCTGATGTTTTCCCAAAATTGTTGGCTGGTGAGATCTAAACAGAATAATGAGTGTTTCCACTTATTCCAATAATAGTGACTTAAGTTATAGGGAGGACTCAATGGTCTTGTTAAAATAGAATTATTTTTGCTTTGTTTTCTTCTAGAATCAATAAAATAAAATTTTTGTTCATTTCTATATTTTATATCTGCTTTCTTTTTATCAGTTGAAAGCATGTTTTTCTTTAGAAACCTCTGAATAAAAAACTCCCACTAACCCTACAACAAAATAATTTCCTATTTGTAAAATGCTTACATAGTAAAGTATGGTACCTATCACTTCTTATATAGAATTTATTCTTGTGTTTGTGCATATTTGCATGTGTATTCGTGTGTGTGTGCTATACTACTTTATAGTCACTCTGAGGTAAGGAGTTTGCTTTATTCTTTTTATTTTGGCTATAATTCTTCCTAGAACATATGTTTCTCACAGTAAGTGATCAATGCATATTTATTATTTGAATTTCTTAAACATGAATGCTAATTGCTGAAAAGGGAGAGATATTGGAGAGACTCCATTCTTAGAAATTCTAAGATAGAAGAGTGACACTAAATTAATGACTTCTCTACATTCTTAGGTAAATTCATTGTAATTTTTTGTAGTAAATGTTTGCATGAAAATTTGGAGAGTCTTGTAATAAAATCTGAATTAAAGTGGCTAATTATGATCATTAAATTCTTAATTGTTTGCTGTGTAACACTGATAAGACTTTCTTATGCATTATGAATACATTACAATATTTGCAAGTAAATGTAATCACAGAGAGTATTCTACTGAGCTGAAAATTTCCACAAGAATATATCAGGGAGGGATCATTGTGAAGCACATGATATTTCTCAGGGTCCTGTTAAGGAAGCAGAATTTTAATTCACGTTGCATTGGGAACTGCCAGAAAAATAGAGGTGTGCTAGTACTTCCCTGATTCCCCGTTCCCACTGTTTCTTCACTTTTAGTCCCTCATCTCAAAGCACCCATTTACTTGCTTCAGCTAGTCATTTATTTTCTATGATAAGACAGAGCTAATCAATCTAATGGCATATAGTATTTATTTGTGGAAAAGTGTATGTTCTTCCATATACAAGTGGGTGAGCTCTAAAACTGAAAAATGAGTAGGTCAGTCTGTATCTTCTTACTTCTCTTGCAAACATTCTTATATTCCTTTGCTTATTAAATACAAAATGTGAATGTCTGAAGCCTTACTGAACTGGAAATTGATATATTCAACTGGAATGTTTTGAACAATATACAATTTATCTCAATTGACACTTTTTTCTGCATTTGTATGCTATACTTTACACTTTTTAAATCACCATCTTTCATTCATACTATTGTGCTTCTCTAGGTTTTCTTTTCATGAAATATTTAAATCACTCCAGTTCAACTGCAGGTAAAAATACATTTCTTTACTTAGCAGTTATAAATGCTATACTTTAGAAACTTAAACTAATTGGTGGAGAACTTACTGTGTGCCCAGGGTAAATATTCAACAAGACAAAGCTTCTGAATTTAGGAACATTATATTCTTGAGAGTAAAACACAATATATAGTTACATAAAGAAATACATAACACCATTTTACATAATGATTACTATAGAGAACAATTAAGTAATATAAAATGATGGTAATGATAGAGGTTGATTGGTTTAAGTAATGTGGGCACCAAACATCTCTATGTAAAGAGAAACTTGAGAAAAGACTGCATGAAGTGGAAAAGCAAACCAAACAGATGTGGGGTGTTAATTGTTCAGAGAATCAAAAGAAGCAAATGAGCATTCATGAACATAAACCTGTAATTATAGAACATGAATTTGGATATGCTAACCAAAAGAAATAATGTAAAAAGTAAAAAATATATGAAAACAAAAATGTCAAGAATATAAACATAAATATTTGTAAGAAATACGATCCATTTAATCATCTCTTGTGATATTAAATTTTCTGATAGCCATCAAATTGTTGTCATTTTAAAAATAAAGCATAGCGTTCCCTCTCTAAGAAGTCAAATGATCCTTAGCAAAAGAAACAAAGCAGGAGGTATCACGCTTCCAGACTAAAAACTTTATTATAAGGCTATAGTAATCAAAACAGCCTGGTATTGGTATAAGAACAGGCAATAGACCAATAGAACAGGACAGAGATTCCAAAAGCAAAGCCTCAATTTCTCAACCAACTCATTTTTGACAAAGCTTCCAACAACAACCCCTGGGGAGAAGAGAACCTAGTCAGTAAATGGTGTTGGGAAAACTTGACTGATCACATGCAGAAGATTGAAACAGGACTCCTACCTATCACCACAAACAAAAATTAACTCTAAATGGATCAAAGACCTAAACATAAAACCTCAAACTATAAGAATCTTAGAAAAAACAGGAGACACCCTTATGGAAATTGGAACTGGCAACCAAACCTATTGAGAACCCTAAATGCCCATACCTTAAGAAATAAGATAGACAAGTGGGACCTCATCAAACTAACGAGCTTCTGCAAAGCAAAGGAAACCATCAAGAGAGTAGGGGGACAGCCCACAGAATGGAAAAAAATATTTGCCAACTATATATCTGACAAAGGTCTAACATCTATGATCTACAAGGAACTCAAACGTGCCGAAAGGAAAAAAAACAAGCAGCCCCATTAAAAAGTGGGCAAAAGACATGAATAGACACTTATCAAAAGAAGATATGTGGGCAGCCAACAGACACATGGAAAAGGGCTCAACCTTACTCATCATCAGAGAAATGCAAATCAAGACCACATTGAGATACCACCTACCCCCAGCAAGAATGACCATCATTCATAAAACAAACAACAACAGATGCTGGTGAGGATGTGGAGAAAAAGGAATGCCTCTACACTTCTGGTGGGAATACAAACTAGTTTAACCTCTTTGTGAAACAGTGTGACGATTTCTGAAAGAACTAGAAATTGATCTTCCATATGTCCCAGCAATTCCTTTACTGGGAATATAACTGGAGGAACTGAAATCATTCTACAAAAAAGATACCTACACACGTATTTGTTGCAGCTCTATTCACAATAGCAAAAACATGGAACCAACCATGTTGGCCATCAAAGCTGAACTGGATAAAAAAAATGTGGTACAATGTAGTATTATGCAGCCATAAAGAAGGACAAACATATGAACTTTGCAGCAACTTGGATGGATTTAGTGTTGACCATACTCAGTGATTTATCACAGAAACAAAGAACGGAGTGCCACGTGCTCTCACTCATAAGCAGAACTTGAACAATTATAATACTATAAGAAAGAAAGGGATTGACAGTAGTGGGAAACTGCCAGAGGCAGAGTGGGATTGGCAGTTGAGGGAAACTGCTAGGGGAGGGAGGGGCATACCTCATCAACAAGGGTACCTGCATAATCAACATTTGTATACCTAAGCCTGAATTTTACCCCACATCTTTATAATAAAAATAATAATATAAAAAAGGAAGTCAAATGAGTTCTTCCAAAATACACATAAAATATTGCTTTCCAATATAAAGTTAATTTAGTTGTAAATATGGAGAGGACATCAAAACCATAGTATCATAATTCAAGGTTGATATGAAAAAGAGACAAAAGACAGATTTTTCTTGAAAAGATGTGGTGTACAATTTAGGGTTAGGTACATATGTGTTCATCGTATAGGTAAAGTTTGGGCCTCCTTTTGTTTCCCACTTCATCTGATTTGAGATCAAGTATCCTTCTTGATGTTGTGTGCCCACCCCCAACAGTATCCCACTATTGCCAATCCCTTTCTTAGACTATTATGATGTGTTCAGGATTCGCTTATAACTGAGTACATGCGGTACTCAGACTTTTGTTTCTGTGATAGATCACTGAGTATTATAGACTCTAAATCCATCTAAGTTGCTGAAAAGTCCATAATTTTGTTTTTCTTTATGGCTGCATAATATTCCATTGTGTATATGTACTACATTTTCTTTATTCGGTTCACTTTTTTGATGAGCGTCATGGTTGGTTCCGTGTTTTTGCTATTGTGAGTAATGCTGCTATTCACATGCATGTGCAGGTATCTTTTTTGTGGAATGACTTGAGTTCTTCTGGGTATATTCCCAGAAAAGGGAATGCTGGGTTGTATGGAAGGTCAAGTTTTATTTTTATTTTTTGAGTTGGAGTCTCACTCTGTTGCCCAGACGAGTGCAGTGGCCACTCCCGGTCACCGCAGCCTTGACCTGCTGGGCTCCAGTAATCCTTCTGCCTCAGCCTTCCAAGTAGCTGGAATGATACCATGCACGATACCATGCCCGGCTAATTTTTTATTTATTGTAGAGATGAGGTCTCGCCAGGTTGCCCAGGCGGGTCTCGAACCCATGGGCTCAGGCAATCCACTCACCTCAGCCTCCCAAAGATGCGGGATTACAGGCTAAGCCACCGAGCCCGGCTGATTTTTAGATTTTTAAAGGAATCCCCACACTGCTTTCCACAGAGGGTGCCCTAGTTTACACTCCCACCAACAGTGTTGAAGCATTTATTTTTCTTCACAACCTCGCTAGCATCTGTTGTTTTTTGAGTTATCAATGGTGGCCATTCTGACTGGAGTTAGGTGGTATCTCAGTGTGGTTTGATTTGCATTTCTTTGATGATTAGTGAGGTTGAGTGCTGGAGACCACTCCAGCTGGGTTCAGGGTACCCCAAATGTGGAGATGGCATAGGCGATTGGGGGGAAGAAAAGAGAAAGAGAGAGAGAGAAAGAAAGAGACTGGACTCTGGTCTAGTGCAGAAACGATGTGTGTTATTGGGAATTACAACGGGTCTTTTATACACAAAGTCAGATGTGGGAG
>NW_007247378.1:28879-67460 GCF_000164805.1 Carlito syrichta
TCCCGGTCTCAGAGTTTTTATGTTTTGAGCTCACAGGAGCTTAATCCGGTTAGTGCTGAGTAGAAAGGGGGAGGATATGGGGTCAATAGCTCCCAAACGCATCTTAGTGGTCTTGGAGTCAACAGTCCTTTCTGATCCCTAATGCTCAGTGGGCCTCCGTGGCTGGCTCCCAACAGCTGAGCATTTTTTTCATGTATCTGATGGCTGCTTGTATGTCTTTTGAGAAATGTCTATTCATATCTTTTGCCCACTTTTTAATTGGGTTGTTTGTATTTTTCCTCTCATATTTGAATTATTTGTAGATCCTGGATGTTAGGCCTTTGTCAGATACACAGTTCACAAATATTTTATCCCATTTGGTGGGCTGTTTTGCCACTCTTTTGGTGGATTCTTTTGCTTTGCTGAAACCTTTCAGTTTGATGAGGTCCCACTTGTCTAGTTTATCTTTTATGGCATTCATTTTTGGAGTATGAATCAAGAATTGGTTGCCTACTCCAACGTACCTAAGAATATTTCCTGTTTTCTTCTATGATTTCTGTTGATTGAGGTTTTGTGTTTAGGTTTTTGATCCATTTAGAGTTGATTTTTGTATATGGTGATAGGTAGGGGATCTATTTGAACCTTCTACATATGGTCAGCTCATTTTCCCAGCACCATTTACTGAATAGGTTTTCCTCTCCCCAGTGGTTCTTGGTGGAGGCTTTGTCAAAGATGAGTTTATTTAAAAATGCAAGCTTACTTCTGGAATCTCTATCCTGCTCCATTGATCTATATGCCTGTTCTTGTACAAATACCAGGCTGTTTTGATTATTGTAGCCTGATAGTAGAGTTTAAAGTCTGGATATGTGATACCTCCTGCTTTGTTTCTTTTGCTAAGGATTGTTTTGGCTATTCATGGTCATTTATGTTTCCTTATGATTTTCTGTATTGTTTCCAGGTCTGAGAAGAATGCTGCTGGTAATTTAATGGGTATTGCATTAAACCTGTAGATTTCCTTTGGTAAGATGGATGTCTTAACAATGTTAGTTCTTCCAATCCATTATCATGGGGTGTTTTCCATTTCTTTGTGTCTTCTTGGATTTCTTTGAGCAATGTCTTGTAGTTTCATTGTAAAGGCCTTTCATTTCTCTGGTTAGGAAGATGCTAAGGTATTTCATTTTTTTTGGTGGTATTGTGAATGGAATTGTGCTTTTTATTTGGTTCTCTGCCTGTTTGTTATTGATATATAAGAATGTGACTGTCTTTTGCATGTTTATTTTGTACCCTGAGATTTTGCCAAAGTATTTATTAGTGCAAAGAGGTTTTTGACAGAGTCTCATGGATTTTTAAGGTATAGAATCTTATCATTAGCAAAGAGGGATAACTTGATTTCCTCTTTTCCTATTTTTATACACATGATTTCCTTTCTTTTCTGATTGTTCTAGCTGGGCTCCCAAAACAATATTGAACAGGAGGAGTAAGAGTGGGCAGCTTTGTTTTGTTCCTGTTTTCAAGGGAAATGTTTCCAATTTCTGTCCATTTAGTAATATGTTGGCCGTGGGTTTTACATAGATGGTTCCTACTATTTTAGGTATGTTCCCTCTATGCCTAGGTGTTCAAGGGTTTTTATCAACAAGAGAGGCTGGATTTTATCAACAGTTTTTTCTGCATCTAATGATATAATCATGTGCTTCTTGTTTTTATATCTGTTGATGTATTTAATTACATATTTGGCCTTGTGGATACTGAAGCACTTCTGCATCCTGGGGAATGAAGCCTACTTCGTCATGGTGGATAATTTTTGAGATATGTTATTGGATCCAATTTGCTAGACTTTGGTTGAGGATTTTTGCATCTATGTTTATCAAGGAAATTGACCTGTAGTTTTCTTTCTCTGTTGGAGATTTACCTGGTTTAGGTATCAACATGATGATAACTTCATACAATAATTTAGGGAGGGTTCCATTGTTCTTGATTGCCTGGAATACTTTTAATAGGATTGGTATCAGCTCCTCATTCTGTTTTGTAAAATTCTGCTGGAAAGTCACCTGGTACAGGGCTTCTTGTTTGCAGTTTATTTTCTTATGACAGAGTCAATTTTCCGAGTAGTTTCCTTAATATCTTAATTTCTTTCTATTTCAACCTTGGGAGATTGTGTGATGTCAGAAAGTCCTTCATTTTATTTAGGTTTTCTAGTTTGTTTCTATACAGGTGTGCATAGTAATCTCTGATAATCTTTTGTACTTCTTCAGGGTCAGTTGTGACTTGCTCTTTTGTATTTCTGATTATTTTTATTTGGGCTTTTTATCTCTTTTTCTTGGTCAATTTGACTTGGAGTCCATCAATCTTGTTTAATCTTTCAAAGAAAAAACTTGTAGTTTTACTGATTTTATTCTATGATATTTTTGTCTTCTATGTCCTGTATTTGGGCTATTATTTTGGTAATCTGCTAAATTAGGGTTTTGGTGGATTCTTCTGCTAAATTAGGGTTTTGGTGGTCATGTCTTTTCGTCTCTCATAGGTAATTTTTTAGGCTGCTAATAAGTACTCTTTCCATTTTCTTGATGTGTGTTCATAAATAAATGGATTCACCTCTCAGTACTAGTTTCATGGCATCCCAGAGGTTTTGGTAAGTTATATCTTTATTGTCATTTGTTTTCAGAAATCCTTTAATTTCTGCTTTGATTTCTGTATTGACCCAGTAGTTGTTCAGCATCATGTTGCTTAGTGTCCATGTCTTTGTGGGTTTTGGGGGTACTTTGCTGGTGTTGATATTTGTTTTTATTCCACTATGGTCTAAGAAGGTGCATGGCAGTATTTCAATCTTATGGAATTTGTTTATGCTGGATTTATGACTGAGAATGTGATTGATCTTGAAGTGTATTCCATGTGGTGATGAATAGACTGTGTACTTCATAGTTTTTGGGTGGAGTGTTCTGTAGGTATCTATTAAGTCCATTTGGCCAAGCATCAAGTTTTTTGGGGGGGATTGTTGAGGTTCCAGATCGCCTTGTTGATTTTTTGCCTTCATGATCTATCTAGGATTGTTAGTGGGGTATTTCAGTCCCCAGCTAGGATAGCATAAGAGTCAATACCTTTTTGTAGTTTACCTAAAAACTTTATAAAAGTTGGTGCTCCCATGTTGGGTGCATATATGTTTAGGATAGATATTTCTTGTTGATGGATTAAAACTTTTATCATTATATAGTGATCTTCCATATCATTTGAAATTTTTGATAGCTTAAGGGATATTTTGTCTGGCATTTTGAGCACAACTCCTGCTTTATTTGTGTTCCATTCACCTGAGAATTGGCTTTCCATCCTTTTTGAGTCTGTGAGCATCCATTCTGGTGAGAAGAGTCTCCTGCAGACTGCATATTGTTGTCATTTTTAAAAACATCCGGTTTGCCATTCTATGTATTTTCAGTGGTTCATTTAGTCCATTCACATTCAGGCTAATTATTGAGATGTGAGAGTTTATCCCCTTCATGAAGTTTTTTATAGAGTTTGTTGCTGTTTTTGGTTGTTTATTTGTTTGTTGGCTTTCTTTTCATTTGGGGGTTGATATGTCTGCATGTGTTCAATCTTTTTCCTGCATTCTTGGTTAGAGCATAGTCATTTTTTTCTTTCTTCTGTGCTTAATTCTTTCTTAAGTGTTTCTTGTAGAGCTTGTCTGAAGGCAGTATAAACTCTTAGGGATTGAATGTCTGGGAAGGATTTTAATTCTTCATTGCTGATGAAGCTTAGCTTAGCTGGGTAGGAAATTCTTGATTGGGACTGTTTTCCCTTGAGAACATTGAAGATTGGACTCCAGTCTCTTCTAATCTGTAGTGTTTCTTTAAATACATCTGCTGCTATTCTAATTGGTCTCCCCCATTAGATAGTTTGACCTTTCTCTCTTGTTGCCTTTAGAATTTTTTCTTTTGTATTTACTTTGTGTAAATGAATTACCATGTGTCTTCTCACTTGATTTCTTGCAGGGGTTCTCTAAATCTCTTGTGTTTTATTGGTTGCATCTCTGATGAGATGAGGGAAGTTTTCTTAGATAATTTCATGGAATGTTTGTTCCAGGGTAGTCTCTATCTATCTGCCTTGGGGATGCCAATTAATCATAGATTCAACCTCTTGCTATAATCATGCATCTCTTGGAGGCTTTGCTTCATGTTTTTAAGCTTCTTTTTAATGTTTTTAACACTTTGGGTTAGTTCCATATTTTGGTCCTTAAGACCAAGTCAAATCTGAGATTCTTTTTTCTGCTTGATTAATTCTGCTTTCCACACTTGTAAGTTTATTTATTTCATTTACTGTATTGCTTATTGCTATCATCTCAGTTATCAACTTCTTCATTCTTTCCTCTTGTCTCTTCTCATTTCTATCCATTATCTCGATTAATATCTTGCTATCTGGATTTGTGGTTTGAAACCAGTTGTTCTGAGAGCTCTTCATTATTTAAGTTCCAAAGTCTGTATTCTTGGGTGCTATCTTCCTAGAAGACTGGATGGGACACATGTTCTTCCTTTAATTTTTCTTATTTGTGGTGGTTTCCCTCCCCACCATTTCCCCTTTAATTCCATTGCTCAATGATCAGG
This sequence comes from Carlito syrichta, assembly GCF_000164805.1. Taxonomy (NCBI): domain Eukaryota; kingdom Metazoa; phylum Chordata; class Mammalia; order Primates; family Tarsiidae; genus Carlito; species Carlito syrichta. The sequence continues at coordinate 33,448 of NW_007247378.1, forward strand.
GGATAGCTTTCATTTCTGTTTGCCCGATCCCTTATTCTTCTTCATTTAGATCCTCTGGATTTGTTCAATTTTGAAGCCTGACTGGGGATGGGATGCAGTGCTTTTGGTAGTTTTGAGATTTGATTAAGGTGTGATAGAGCTGTGGTTCAGAAGCTATTTGCAGATCTCAGTATCCATTAACAAGTGTGTGGGCCCCCTGGTACCCACTTCCCACCACATAACAATCCGTCCATGTGGGGGGAGATATGTATTCCCCCTGAAAGCAGAATGAGATAAGAAAAAGGAAAAGAGGAAAAAGGAAGAAGGGAGATGAAAGAAAAATGAAGAAGAAGGAAAACAGATAGGAGCACCAACTAAATGAATAAACAAAGAAACAAAAGCAAAAACAATCCCTAAACAAAAACATACACACAAACAAATAAATACCTGATGTTGCAACTGTTCTCAAGAATACCATATTAAAACAGAAAAACTAAAAAATCCCCCCCAAACAAGTACAAAAACATAAATAAAAACAGAAAGAAAGAAAGAAAGAAAGCTTCTTCTCTGGCCATTTTTGGAACTTCAGGTTCCTTTCTCAATTACCACCACCACTTTTGGCTCCTGCCATGGTAGGGAGTGGGCTCCTGTCTCCAGGCCCTCTCTTTGCTCCTGATGCAGGTCAATCAGGTTGCTATTAGCATTGGTTAGACAACCTATGGTCTGCTGTGGGAGGAGGGTGAATCTGATCCAGACTCACTCAACTTATCTGCTACTGCTGCTGATACCAATTCTTCCACTCAGATTAGATGTGTCTGTGCCTGGTTCAGCATGTGGATGGGGCATCTGTCTCTCTGTGCCTGTTCCCTGAAGTTTCCTCTCTGGGCTAGCAATGGCCACTCCCAGATGGGTGCAAAAATCACCTCTTGGTCTCAGGGTAGAGGCTGGACAGAGCTGGGTGGGCCAATGCAGGTGTGTTTCCAGTCCTGGAACAGAGAAATTGGTGACAGTTGGTATCTCCTCACTGGGGAGGGAATCAGTTCCAGATTTCCTCTCTGTGCCTTTTCCACAGTTTCTACTACCAGTGCCTGGTTCCCACCACAGGTTGTGGCATAAGACAGGTGCTGGGTGCTGAGGAGCAGCTGATTTCTGATGCCTCCTCCCAAAAGACTCCCAAGGATGGCAGACAGTTCTGTGTACCAGGGGCTCTGAAATCACAGTAGTGATAGGTTGCAGTCACCTCAGGAGGAGAGCCCTGGGTGCCTGATCCTGAGTCTCCCCTCAGTTGGATTTTCACTGCACACACTGACTGATGTAGACTATCTTTATGGATACTTGCCCTTGCAGAACTTTCACACTCCCACAGATTCTTTCATTATCTTGCCTGGGTGCATATGTTTTTAGGAAGGGCATTTTTTGTTGTTGAATTGAAACTTTTATCATTATCTTTTAAAATTTTTGATAGCATAAAAGTTGCTTTGGCCGATACAAAGATCACAACTCCTGCCTTCTTTGTTACCCATACACCTGAAAATTTGTTTTTCATCCTCTAACCTTAAGTCTGTGAGCATCCTTTGTTGTGAAGTGTGTTTCCTGGAGACAGTAAATAGTAGTGTTGTGACTTTTTATACAGTTTGCCATTCTATGTATTTTCAGTGGTGTGTTTAGTCCATTCAAGTTTAGGCTGGTGATTGAGATGTCAAATTTTATCTCCATCAAGAGGCTCTTATAGAGCTATTTCTTGTTGTTTACTTGTTGGTTGGTTGGTTTTCTCTTGATTTTTGGATTGGTTATATGTGTGTGTTTTCAATTTTGTATTCATGATGCATGCTTTGTTGATTCTCTGTTTTCCTGGATTGGGAAGAATGTGGGCGATCTTTTCTTTCTTCCTTCTGTGGTGAATACCTTCTTAAGTATCTCTTGTAGAGCTGTTCTGGAGGCAGCATAAACTCTTAGGGAGATTTTAATTCTCCAATGGTGATAAAGTTTAGCTTAGCTGGATAGGAAATTCTAGATAAGTCTGCTGCTATTCTAATTGGTCTTCCCTGGTAGGTAGTCTGACCTGTCTCTCTCACTGCCTTTTCCATTTTCTCTTTTATATCTACTTTGTGTAAACAAATTAGTATGTGTCTAGGAATTGGTCTTGTCATTTGATGCCTTGCAGGAATTCTCTAGATCTCTTGTGTTTGAATGGTCACATCTCTGATGAGAAGAGGGAAGTTTTCTTGAATAATTTTATGGAATGTTTGTTTCAGTGTAGACTCTGTCTCTCTATCTTCCTCAGGAATGGCATTCAGGTGAAAGTTTGGTCTCTTGACATAATCACACATCCCTTGGAGGCTTTGTTCTGTCTTTTAAAGATTCTTTCCATGTTTTTAACAATTTAGATTAGTTCTATATTTTGGTCCTCAAGCTCTGAGATAATTTCTTCTGCTTGGTTAATTCTGATTTCCATGCTTGTCAGTTTGTTATTTGTTTTGTTTATTATATTCTTTATTCCCATCACCTCAATTTCAGTTATCAGCTGCTTCATTTCTTTTGTCTGTCCTCATTTTGATTTATTCTCACTATTAGTATATTGCTATCTGCATTTGTGATTTGAGACCAGTCATTCTATGCGTTCTTCCTTGTTTGAGTTCCAAAGTCTGTATTCTCAGGTGCTGTCTTTCCAGGAGTCTGAGGTGCAAGGGGGGTGGTATCTGTGTTCTTCCTTTGACTCTTCTTCATTTGTGATGATTCCCCTCCTGCCTTTCCCCACCTTTTAAAATCCATAGCTTAGTGATGAGAGGATAGCTTTACCTCTGTTTGCTCAACCCTCTATTCTTCCTTATGTAAATCCTCTAAATGTGTTCGATTTTGAAGCTGAACAGGTCTGGGGGGCTGTGCTGTCTTTTTTCAATTTTGAGATTTGATTAAGGCATAAGGAGGGGAGCTATGATTCAGAAGCTATCTGCAAATCACAGTATCCACTGACTGGTGTGTGGGTCCCCCGGAACCCACTTCTCACCACTTTAAAATCTGTGTATCAGGTGGGTATGTATGTATGCCTCTGAAATCAAAATAAGATAATGAAAAGGAAAAGAATGGAGAAAGGAAGAAGGGAAATGAAAGGGAGATGAAGAGAAAAAAGGAGAAGAAAGAAAACAGGCACACAAACAAACAGTTAAAAACAAAACAACAACAAACAAAAAAAATCAAAGATGCACTCTTCCTCAAATTCATATGCAAAGAAAAGAGGGAGAAAGAGGAGAAGGTCAAATCAGAAGACACTCACAGAAAGCTACGTATAGAAAGAGTGAAGGGAAAAAATCTTTCTCTTGTGGCCATTTCTGGAAATTCATGTTTCATTCCCACCTCCACTTTTTTTTTTTACACTAGTATGTCCCCAGTGCTGCTGCTTGGTGATTGTGGGGCTTTGGTCTCTAGCTCTTCTCCTCCGCTCTCAGTTTGCAGGCTGATTGGGCTCTCAACATGGATCAGATGCCCCATGGACTGCTGGGGGAAGGAGCAGCAACTCCAGGACCCATCTCACTTCGGCTGCTGCTAGGTCTCGCACTCTGACTACATGTGTTTGTGCTTGATCCAGTGTGGAGGGTGGGCTTCTGTCTCTCCAATATCCTCCACCTGGAGTATCCTTCCTGGCAAGCGGTGGTGATACCAGAGTGGTGTGGAGATTGCCCCTCAGTTTCTGGAGGCAGGCTCCCCTGAGTCGGTAAGCTACGGTAGGTGCCTGTTGGGCTCAAGGACAGATAAAATGGCACCAATATGGTGTCCATTGGCATCTTATCTTCCGGGGGGCTCAGCTTCAGATTGCCTCCCTTTGTCTTCTTTATGGTCCCTGTTGTCACTGCCTGGCTGTTGCTGCAGGTGGTGGTGTGGGCCAGATGCCAGGTGCTGAGAGCCTGCTGATCTCTGCTACATTCTCCTGAAAGATGGCCCAAGAATGGCAAATGTTCCTGCATACCAGTGCCAAATTTGGAGGAGTGGCAAGTTGGAACCGCTATTGCAGGGTAGCCCTGGGTGCTTGATCCTGCATCTCCCCTCAGTTGGACATTTGCTTACCCACTTGCACACACCAATGCAGGCAGATTCGTCCTTATGGATAGTCACCCATGTGGAGACTCTCACACTTCCACCAGTTCCATCACCGTCTTGCTCCCACCAAACTGAATTTCCTATTTAGATAACTTTCAATTCATGATTCTCTCTCTCTCTCTTTCTCCCACCCCCTTCCACCTTCCCTCCTTCTGTCCCTTTCCCTCTCTCTCTCTTTGTCTCTCTCTCTGGACTTTGTTTTGATTATATAATCAGATTTTTTGGACGGTGAGTAATTGGATGTAGTTTTATGGGTATAGGAAAGCTGGGTTAGCATTGCCAGTATTACATTCTGATGCAGAGAAGTAATTCTTCTAACAAAGTGATGATGATGACATGAATACTACACTGAACAAAGCAAACTGTTGTCTACTATTCTATCCCTTGACATATACTGTAATTGGTTATCATTGAGTTATACGTTTACTCACTGGCACTAAAAGAACTGTACTTAAATGTTCCTAAAATTACATATAATTTTAGCAGAAAATAAGCGGTTTTCCTCAGGGGCAGAGAAAAGCAGTGCAAGGCAAAGTGTAGACAGAAACAGGAGATGTCTGTTGCAGTATTTAATAAAGATTACTGATATGCCTCTGTGAAAATAGTTATCATGATCTATTTATAACTTAGAAAAAATACCCTGTAACAGTTTTATAATCTTGAAATCAAATGCAATAAATATTCTGATATTATATATTAATTGAAATAATAAGAAGGTGTCTTCAAAATATTTGTATAAGACAAACACTTAAAATGTGGTTTCTGATAAATGCTTTAATTAGGTAAATAGAATTTTGTGTAAAAATATGTTTAAGAAATTCTTCGTATTTTACTCACTCCCCTCTTTAGATATTAACAAATATATTCATATGGTTCTGCTAAGTGAAAAGTAAGTGATTTAATTTTTTTACTCAGAATATCCTAAATGTGTTTGACCAAATAATCCATTGGCTGGTATTAAAATCCTATGCAGAAATGTTCTTTGTCATCAAGTTTGGGAAAGATTGTTTTAGGCACTCTTTTGCTTTACTCTAATATTGAGCACTTGTATCATCTGTTTATCTTAAGAGTGAAACTGGAATTTTGAAACTGAAAGCATTGTTTAGTAGTGCCAACTGAATTTGGTGGTAGGGATAATATTTTTATCATGATATTGGAAGTTTCAGAACTAAGATTTCTCTTAGTAAAATCTTTCTTAGTCGATGTCTCAAAAATTCAAAGATACCTATGAAAGTCAAGTAAGAGCCACTGGGTTTTCAAAATGAATACTTCTTTTGTGGAATTCCATTGTGCCCTACAAACTTTCACTCTCTTTTCTATCTCTAGATTTTATGCTTGTGAGACACTGGGTGTGTGTGTGTGTGTGTGTGTGTGTGTGTGTGTGTGTGTGTATTATATTTTTTTTTTTCCTGAGATTTTAAAGTTAGTTTTCATTACTCCAATCTCTCTGATCTCAACTGCTGAATCTGTTGTTCTGATACCATATCAATTTGTCTCCAAGAGAGCATTTGTTTTGAAGATGTTGACTAAGAGTACAAATTGGACAGACTGATAAAATACAGCTTAAATGTGAAGTCACATTTAGGTATTTTATTCATTTTTTTTTTTTTAGTCTTTAGCACCTGAGCTCTACTTTACCCTGGTGGCAGTTATCAACATGGGATGTAGTGGTAGGTGGATACTTGCAGATATTTTTACAGTCATTTCCTCATCTCAGCAAAGAAACTATATTACTCCAGTGAGTGTTTCAGCAACTTAGACTTTGAATCAGTACAAATCTGAACCAAAATTATTTCTTTCCCTGAAAAACAGTATAGAAATAAGGACTATCTAGCTCGTGTATTACCATAGTACATGGCATGGATGTAATCGCATTAGAAAATGTGATTTTGAAAAGAATGTACAAGTGACCTTCCTTTACATGTCTCTTGTATTACTCCTTATAAAATGTCTTTTGGAGCTGGTCATCTGAGGTCGCCAGTAAAACACTGCTCCACATTTATTAAGGGTGATGCTCTGATGCTGATGTCCAGATTTGAGTGCTGATTAAACCTTGTCACTTTGCTTGTCTCTTTGAGTCTCTATTTATGTATCAATAACATGGAAATATAATAGAGCACACTCCATTGAATTAAATGGGATGCTATACATGAAGATTTTAGAGTAGCATATTAAAAAAATAAATACCCAACAAGTGATCACTATTGATATTATTGCCCCAAATTATATTTCCATCTAGTTCCTTCTCCTCCTTTTAAATTCTAAGCAAAGCTAGACTTATAAATATTTTCTAAACTTGGCTGTGCATCAGATTCATGTTGTGAGTTTGTTTTTTTAAAAAAGCAAAAATGAAACACACAAAAAAATCCCCTAGATTTACCTGTATTCCTTCTGTAACCAAATATTGAAATGAAGTTCCTTGCCATCTGAATATATATCAAACTTTCTTGATGAATTTTATGCAAAAACTTCACATCAGGATTTCATTTTATATATGCTTTATTTCCAAGTTATTATTTTTATTTTCACTTCTAGACAAATATCTGAATTTTACTTCCTCATTATCATATCTCAGTCAGTAGATTTTCTTTTATAAAGATCTTTGTTCTACTGCTTAAAAAAAAAAAGCTGATAGAAATCAGTTTTAAAATATTTTTTAAATTGGCTATACATAGTACTTAAACTAATATATTTACATGTTTATATTCAATATATTTTATTCCAAATCAATATGAACACGCAATTGTTTCCACAATTGGACTTGACTCTGTCTTCTGCCTCAAAATCTTATATCCTACTGTGAAGGTGTCCTACTCAGAAATCTTCTTAACATTATTTCTCATTATTCTTAAATATGGATTTATTTTTCAAATTAGGCATATCTTTGCTTTCTCCAGAGTATAGATTGTTTTAATCATTCTTCCAAACCACTAGTTTATTTTTTCTCTTTTTTATTAATTTGATACATTAAAAATTCTTAAAAGTATGACTCATGAAAATTCTTATAGAAATAACTGCAGCACAGAAATTTCATGGAAGTGGAAATGATTTAGAATACTCTGCTTGAGCATGATGGAGTACACAACTTATTTAATACTGTTTGCAGTATCATTGTCAAAATAAGAGTTGAGGTGGCACATGCTATTGTGTACTGTCTTATGTTAATTTTAAATTCATAATGGCTTAATAGACATCAAAAAGAACAATGAAAACAGCAGTGGCATTACTTGAAGTTAGTCAATTAAGCAAAAATAGAATTTTCAAAATGAAATGCAAAGAGAAGTTTTTGAGAGAAGAAACTACATGTGAAAAGACATGACCAAGCACGTGTATATTTCAGAAATTGCAGGCTTTTTTTTTTCTTTTTCTAAAATATAAAGCATTGATATCTGGCACAAGAGTGGCAAGAGGAAAAATGATAGATTGGAATAGGACACAAATTCTGCTGTATACCCGGTTAAATAATCATAATCCAAAAATTAGAAAGGAATATGTGACACAGGCTGCTGATATTTTACTTAAGTATCTCTAGGAATGTCATCTGCTACAACATGATGCAGTGAGCCCTGGGGCTCTTAATTTACTGTAAGAAGAATTGGACATTATTGTGATAACAATGTTGGAGAGTTAAGCTGAAACTGAAGACCAAGAATTTGTAACAATGCTCAACTACGCAATCATAATTTTTCTCCCAATGATGCAAACTATCCGGATTTGGTAGGATGAATAATTGCTCCCAAAGGTATCCTGGTCCTAATTTCTGGAACCTATGAATGTTACCTTGTAGAGTAAAAGAGATTTTTCAGATGTGATTAAGCTAAGGATTTTAAGCTGGTAAGATTATCCCGGTTTATTTAGGTGGACCATAATTATAATCAAGTGCCTTTATAAGAGAGAAACAGAGGGAGATTTGACTACAGCAACAAAATAATCAGAGGACTAAAGCAAGATGCCATGCTACTATCTCTGAAGATGAAGAAAGAAACTATGAGCCCAGGAATGCAAGGAATACAACTCTAAAACCTAGACAAAGCAAGAAATTGGTTTCTTCCCCTAAAGCCTCTGAAGCCAAAACCCAGGGTAACTGATTTCTGATGAATCTGAGGGAAGTGTAGTTGTTTTAAGAGAAGCGCATTGTTTTAAGCTACATTTTGTAGTGATTTGTTCCAACAGATATAGGAAACTAATATTGTAGATTAAAAAAAGAAAGAAAGAATGGGAATGACTAGATCTGACAAAATCCACACTAATCATGTGGATAAACAGGAAGCCTTAATAATTGAAGTAATTAGGAAGAAAGAATTGAATTGATGAGGAGGTAAGGTAGTTTATTCAGAATAGTTTGAGTCTACTAGGTAAGGCTGTGGAAGTGAGATCTAGAGGGAACAGAGAGCCTAGGGTATTGGGAGACTAATAAGTTGAAAGAAGAGGTTAAGTGAATGTACGACTTGAGAGATCTGGAGGAGTACAATTGCGAGGTAATCAATGCTTATTAAAATCTTAGAACCCATGGATGGGACCCATCATGAGGCAATGGGGAGACACTGAGGCCCTCAGATTGAGAATGGTCAAGGGGCTAAGAATTGAGTACACTATTTTTGATTCTCTTATATCTTTTTCCTCCCGGTTCACACTCAGATAAACTCATATTGGCAAAAATAAAATAAAATAAAAAATAAAATAAATTGTTCAACTCCTAAAAGGAGGCTGTGCATTTTGTTCTGTTTATTCAATTGATAAATACTATCTAAAAGTATTGTGCATATTATGTATATTTTACCACAATTAAACCAACACAACTACATAAGAAAGTATTTGGGATGGTAATTAAATAATCTTACCAGCTTAAATAAATAAATAAATTTAATTAATTAAACATGTTCATCAAAATATGGAAATTACGAGCCAGGCAGAGTGGTCCATACCCATAATCCCAGCACTTTGGGAAACTGAGGCAGGAGGATTGCTTGAGCCCAGGATTTGGAGACCAACCCAGGCAACACAGTAAGACCTTGTCTCTAATAAACAAACAAAAGAACAAATATTAGTCTGGCCTGATGTTGCATGCCTATATTCCCAGCTACATGGGAGACTGAAGCAGAAGGATCACCTGAGCCCAGGAGATTGAGGCTGCAGTTTGTAGTGATTGTGCCACTGCACTTGAGCCTGGGCATTAGTGAGGTTCTTACTCAAAAACAACAACAACAACACAGGAATATGGAAATAATTGTTACTCTGTTTGTATGTGTTATGACCCAGTAAGTGAGAAGAAGTTATGCCAGCAAGCTGAGTTTAATTAATTGTGAGTTTATTAATGCGTGGGTTAAGAACAGGCAAATACCAGGAAAAAACTCTTGACAAACGTGCACTTTGTGACAGGCTTTTATAGGTAAAATTTGCAGTATTGGCTACATAGCAACTTAGTGACCATAGCAACTATTAACTAACAACTTGGCAAACAAAATGGGAACTTTTGATTAATTTCATGTCCTAGGTATAGCCAGTGCCTTGAAAGTCCCTGGAGTTTTTTCAAGATATAGTTTAAGGTAGTTACATACAGACAAGGTAGAAGAATCATTATACAATGGAGTTACTTGGTTAGGTTACTAACAGAATATAAGAACAAAATATGAAAATGTAACAATGGGGTTTTGCAAAGCGTAACATTTGATTTCAGTTAACAAAGCATACAATTACATGGAACTTATGGCTAAGGAGTTTTGTAACAGTCAGCAGGAAACGGTCAGCACGACTTGCCCAAAGGAGACAAAGCTGGGAGTCTGTGATCATGGGAATGTTACTGTAGTCACAGGTAGACACTGAGGAGTAATTCTTAGGTTAGGCAGGTAACTAAGATGGAAGCTTTAAACAAAATGGAGTAAACTGGTTGGTATTATTATTTTGCTAGCAATTTGATTTTATTAACTGATTTAGCACATTTTATTCCCCCTTTAATTGTGCATGAGTCAATTCACTGACTCTTCAGTTAAGGAAGGGAATTATAATAGGTTCTGGTATACAGAATTTTAACTGTTGATTCATTTTTTGACAAAGTTAACAAACCAGTTTAAAATGCAAACTCTGATGAGCAGACCAAGGAAGAGAAGTATGAGAGGTCCTGCTAGACTAGTAAGCAAAGTAGTCAGCCATGGGTTCCAATGGAACAAGAATTGGAGCCAGGACTTACTATCATTTAGCTTTTTGTTGCTTGTTTAAGTTTTCCCGGACCTTCTGGAGAGTTTTTTTTTGATGATTCCTGATGTATTGGCATAGAAACAACAAGTTTCTCCGAGAGCAGCACAAAGCACTCCCTGAGACATGAACAGTAAGTAAAGACTTTCTGATTTTGGAGGATGACCTTGGCTAAAGAATTTACCTGGTCGTGGAGTTGTTTTATTGATGACTGTACATATTCTAGGTTATTATTTATGTTTTGGGTTGAGCTGGTTAGTCCTGTTAGTCCTATTTCTCTGTGGACTAAAGCAGCAGTGCTAAGTGCGGCTGTCTCAGCCACACTGAATCTGACTGAAGTGGGGACTAACAGAGGAGTGGCACTCCTTTTTCAGGTGGTGAAATTAAGAGAGCACTCTTGGGGCCACTGTAGACATATAACTGAGGAAGTACATGAACAGTAATACATAAAACGGGCTTATTGTCTAACATTTCAGCAGTAACACAAGTAATTAATTCTAATAAAGAAGCAAACCATGTATTGGCAGGTGTAGTCATATGAGTTAACATAGGAAACAAACTAGGGGGTTTCTGGATTGGAAAGCTTATTCCCAAAGAATTTGAAGCTGTTTCAGGAGGTGCTTGGAATGGACCTGGGGTAATAGCATAACTTTCAGGAGGGGTTTATGGATGAAAACCAAACATAGGTCCTGTAACTCAGTTAAGGGTATAGGTTTATGGTTGATGGTTCACCTTTGAATAGTAAATAAGGTGCCCTGGTTATAATTTTTTATGTACAACTGTATGCCCTGGGTTTTACCAGTTCCATGAGTGATGGAGAGGATTAGTAACCTTTATGTATACAGGCCATTCTGAGCCAGAGGTTCAGGCAGGCAACTAAAATGTACCCCGCCTGCCTTAGAAATTCTAGCCTCTCAGTCAGGGACTCCAGGTCTTTGAAATATATATATATATATATATATATATATTTTTTTTTTTTCTACAAGTATCAGATCTGGAAGATTTACTTTAAACTGGTTTGGGTTTGAGTTAGGGGTTCAATTTTGGACAGCTAAAACTTGTCCTGAAGTAAAGAAACTTAAAGTAAAAGCATAAGTAGTATGATAAGCTGAACCCAAAGAGGTGCTTGTTAGAATAAACCAGAGTAAACTTATTTTAAGCATAATAAAGCAATAATACATTGGGTACATGAGAAATAAAACAGTGTTAACAGAACTTTCTTGCAGCATGGCCATTCTTCAGGAGCTGTAGTAAGCCGTGCTGCTCCAAATTCTAGAACAAGTGGGATAACCAAAAGGAGAAGCAAAGGATGAGTGCAATGCATTTAGTTATGGTCAAAGTCTCACGGTTTTTGTTGTGTTGGCTGGTCAGGTGATGTAGGATGATGGATTCGGAGGGTGATTTTGAGAGGATTATCAGGATGTTGGTTTACAGTTCAGTTGTTTTTGGGTGGAGGGGCACATCAGCATCCCAGCCGCAGGCTTGGCTGAGCCAGGCTTTGTCATCCACGGCTTCCTTGACTTGTGAATGATGAATTCAGTTTGGCATCCCGCCAACCTTGAGTGACGGGGTGGTGAGGATGCCTTTGTATGGTCTTTTCTAGGAAGAGTTCAGTCCTTCTTTCCGGAACTTTCTGACATACGCCAGATTTCCAGGCTGGAATGGATGACACGATGTGGAGGTTGGAGTTGGCAGTACAGCATAGATGTTGGTGTGGACAAGGTCCTGCACCTGCTGTAAAGACTGGGGATACTTTAGCAGAGATTGATTAGTAAACTTTTCAAGAATAGGAGCCCATAAATGGGGTAACAGAGGGGAGGGGGTCTTCAAAACATGATTTTATAGGGAGTAAACCCAGCCTTGTACAGGGTGCATTTAGCTTGAAGGAGAGCTAGAGGTAAGAGAGTTATCCATTTTTTTACTGGTTTTTATTATTATTTAGATAAAGTACTTTTTAGAGTCTGATTTATACATTTTACTGTCTAGAGCTTTATGGTCGATAAGCACAATGCAGTTTCCATTTGATGTTTAGTGTTTTACTAACCAGCTGTACTATGGTTGAGGTGAAGGCAGGACCATTATCTGAGTCAATAGAAGAGGAAGCCTGTACCTAGGAATTATATTATTTAACAAGTATTTTACAACCATAAGGGCAGTTTTATTTCTTGTGGCGAATGCTTTTCCCATCCCCAAAAAGTGTCTACTTGTACCAGTAAATAATTGTATCCTGCATGTGGAGGTTTTATTTCAGTAAAGTTTACTTTCCATTGTTTATCAGGGTTTAATTTTTGTGCCCTGATTCCTGGAAGGAGTTTTGGCCCTCCCTTGGGATTGATGCAGGCACAAGCAGGACACATTAAAGTTGCTGAGTTAGCTTGGTTTTTTAAGTTTTTTAAGTTGTTGATAATATAAAAATGGTTTAACAATGTAGCCATTTTGTTTCCTCCTAGGTGGGTGGTAGAGTGGAGTTGTTTTATTAATTTTTTTGCAAGAACTTCGGGTATGACAATTCTGGAGTTGTTAAACCAGCCATCAGGTTTCTTGTAAGTTCCCACCAGCTTTGCAGTCTTTTCTTCTCTATGTGTATATCTGGGCCACTGCCGCAGTGAGAAGGTCACATTCTTTGTACATTATGGCATGTACATGAAGTGTAGCAAATGCATATCAGCTGTCAGTGAAGATGTTTACTCACTTTTCTGCTTCCCAGCACAGGGCCTGAGTTAGAGCAATTAACTCAGTCTTTTGGGCAGAAGTATCCTGAAGCAGGGCCTGTGACCAGATTATGTCATGAGCTATAGTTACCGCTGTGCCAGTCTTACATACTCTGTTTAGTACCAGGCTGCTACCATCCATGAACAGGTCATTGTCAGCCTGGTACAGAGGAGTGTCCTGAAGATTAGGTTGACTGGCCTGGGTAATGTTCAACACATCCTTGCAGTCATGCACTGGTATTTCCGGATGGTCATCAGGCAACAGGGTTGCTGGGTTGAGGCATTGAGTAGGAAAGTTAGTCTGGGCTGGTCTAGTAGTAGGCTTTGTTACTGGGTAATAAGTGCATTTGACATTCAATGGTCAGAGGCTCCCCGGAGCAGAGTTTTAACAGCATGGGGAGCAGGGAAAGCCAGGTTCTGGCTGAAAGTTAAGTTGTCTGCTTCTTTAACTAGCAAAACCATGACTGCAATGACTTGAAGACAAGAGGGCCAGCCAGAAGCTACTGGGTCCAGTCTCTTTGACAAATAAGCCACCGGTCTCTTGTAACATCTGGAAGGGCTAGTGCCAGGGCTTGAGTGAGAGCTGTTTTTAGCTGCTGGAATACTTGTTTCTCAGCAGTAGTTCAATTTAGGGTTTGATTCCCTGCTGTGGCCAAGTACAAGGGTTTGGTGATTTTAACAAATCCTGGGATTAATAGCCAACAATACCCTGCCGCCCCCAGGAATTCCCATACCTGTTTGGTGGTTGGTGTAATAATTTGGAGAATGGCTTCTTTTCGGGCTGAGGTTAGGGCTTGCTTGCCCTCTTGCAGCTGGTATTTAAGGTATGACACTTTGGCAGCGCAAAGCTGTGTTTTTTTTTTTTTTTTTTTTTTTTTGAGTTGGAGTCTCACTCTGTCACTCAGACTGGAGTGCAGTGGCCGCTTCCGGCCACCGCAGCCTCAACCTGCTGGGCGATTCATCCGCCTCAGCCTTCCAAGTAGCCGGAATTACAGGTATGTGCTACCACGCCTGGCTGATTTTTTTTTTTTTTAATTTATTGTAGAGATGAGATCTCACTGCCCAGGCGGGTCTCGAACCCGCGGGCTCAGGCAATCCACTCACCTCAGCCTCCCAAAGGCACGGGATTACAGGCTGAGCCACCGAGCCTGGCAGCTGTGTTTTCTTTGCTGATACGCAGTAGCCTAGGTCCTGGAGAAGCTGTAACAAAGCTTTAGTACCTTGTAAGCAGGTGTTCAAGTCTGCAGCTGCAGGTAGGAGGTCATCCATGTACATTCAGGGTATTGGACACAGAACCCTGACAAATCCTGTTGCAAGACCTCCCCGAAAAGGTTTGGGGAGTTCTTGAAGCCTTGTGGCAGTTGTGTCCAAGTTAACTGGCTGGTGCCTCCTGTCTGGATCTGTTCACTTAAAAGCAAAGATAGGTTGACTAATAGGGGACAGGGGAATAGAGAAGAAGGCATTCTTTCAGTCTAGCACAGTATATACCTGATGTTGAGGGGGAAGCAAACTAAGTAAAGTGTGTGAATTAGGAACAGTTGGATGAATAGTTTCTACCCACTTGTTGACTTCTTTTAAGTCTTGAACTGGATGGTAGTCAGAAGTTCATGGTTTCTGAACTGGCAGGAAGGGTGTATTCCATGCTGACTTGCATGGAGTCAGAATGTTGGCAGCTAAGTCTTTTTATGTGAGGAGTAATTTCTTTCTGGGCCTGCAAACTCATAGGGTACTGGCGGATGTGGACAGGAGTAGCTGATGCCAGTAAACTTACCACCACTGGAGGGTGACTTTTGCCAATCCTGGCAGGTTGGTTTCTGCCCAGACAGAAGGAAACTCCTGCTGCAACTATAGACATTTCTGTAATTTTTTTTGAATATTGGTAGCCACCTGTGTCACAAATGCCAAATTGATGGACTGAGCATTCTTGGGAGCCAAGGGGTCAAAAGGGGTGTAGGTTTGAAACACCTCTTGGAGACATTCAAAGAATGCCCCTGGCGACTCCTTGGGTCCCTGAAGAACCTTAGTAGTTTTAGACAAATTAATGGCTTTTCGGGTTGCCCCCTAAACCCAGCTAAAAGAGTTTGGTGAAAAATTTTTAATGTTCTGGACCCTGCTGAAGTATTAGGGTCCCAGTCTGAGCAACAGGAGGGGAAATAAAACCTTATGTAACTTTTTTTGACCTTTTTTCTGAGTACAAGTAAATAGGGTTAAAAGAAGCTGCTGGCAGTCATTCCAGGTGAAGTGATGAATTGATGAAGGTGCATGATTGATTCAAGTAAAGAAATTAAAACCTGTGGTTTTTCTGAGAACAGCGGGTTCTGAATATATATATATCCCCTCTGGAACTTCCTGGAGGGGAAGATGGGGGGCTGGATTCGTTCAAGAGTGGAGGTGAGTTGCCAAAGGTGGAGAAATGTGGAGATGACAGAGGGGAGGTGGTGATACTGGTCATGCATGTAGGGTTTAAGAACAAGATAAAAAATGTCTTTTGGCCCTTGGTTTTTTTATTTTTATTTTTTATTTTTTTATTCCTGCTCTTGGAAATATTTTTATGATTCTGGGAAATGGGGTGAAGATTAGTCTTAAGTGGGCTGTAGAGATTGTTTTGATGTTATGTTTTTTAAAATTTATTTCCAAGGGCACGAATAGGAAACAGTGGAACTTTAACTGAATATTATTTGGATTTAATAAAATATCAAGCAAGAGTATAGACAAAATTATTAAGCAACCAATGATGAAAAAAGCTATTGCCTTAGAAACAATATTGAAATGTGAAAGTAGTCCTGCAAATGACATACATGACTAGCCAAAACCTTTAATTTATTAACCTAAGTTGAAACATTTCCCTGCAAATCATTTACAACTGTGTTTTAACAAGGAAACATAGCCACCTTGACAAAGTCTGAAGAAAAATTGAAAACATTCAAGACATGTAGTTAGATTGTAGCCCAAACTGAGAACTTAAAACAGGTAAACATTTGCAAGTTATACTTTTACAACAATTGATAAATCCAGGTTATTTTGTTATTTATTCTGTGTTGGATTAATAATCCTTACACCTAGAAGGAGATTTTGAAGTCCATAAGCAACTTGGCAGTGAAAAGCATTATAGCTGATTACAAACTGTTATCAGTGAAATTAATTTACCTGGCCTGCAGGCAATTGAGAAGGGGGTGAAGTAAGTGTGGTTCCTGAAGCTTGTGTTGTTGTTTTTTTTCTCTGTTGTTTAAAGGAGAACATTCTTTATTAAACAGTCCAGGGGACTGAAAGGTTAAGAAGCCTGTGATCCCATATTAAGTGACAAACAAACAACACAATGACAAACAAGACATGTTCAGATGAAGTGAGAAGAATTATGGATCCCTGGCACAGTCTCAGGGCAGAAATCCAGAGGATTTTATTAGCTGATATTTTGGCCAAATGAATAGTGTCCAAAGGGCAGCCTCGTCAGGCTGTGACTCCCTTAAACAGAATTGTGGTCACAAGTAAAACACAACAGATTTTTACCGGTAAACAGAACAAATTCTTCCCTCCTGGGAGGATGCAGATGGACCCAGGTTTTTTTGAGATGAGAGGAGTCAGCAGTCATTCCAACCCCCTCTGAGCCAGATGAGAGGTTATGAGGCCCTGAATAACTCAGGGAGTGCCTCCCCAATAACTTCCCATCAGACTGGGTAGAGCTGGAGCAAGGCTTGTCTCCCAAAGTTGGCAACATCTCTCTGGGGTCTCCAAATGTTATGACCAGTAAGTGAGAAGTTACGCCAGCAAGCTGAGTTTAATTAACTGTGAGTTTATTAACATGCGGGTTAAGAGCAGGCAAATGCCAGGAAACAACTCTTGACAAACTAGTTTACTTTGTGACAAGCTTTTATAGGTAAAATTTGCAGTATTGGCTTCATAGCAACTTAGTGGCCATAGCAACTATTAACTAACAACTTGGCAAACAAAATGGGAACTTTTGATTAACTTCATGTCCTAGGTATAGCCTGTGCCTGGAAAGTCCCTGGAGTTTTTTCAACAAGATATAGTTTAAGGTAGTTACATAGAGACAAGGTAGAAGAATCATTACACAAAGGAGTTACCTTGGTTAGGTTACTAACCGAATATAAGAACAAAATATGAAAATGTAACAATGGGGTTTTGCAAAGTGTAACATTTGATTTCAGTTAACAAAGCATACAATTACATGGAACTTATGGCTAAAGAGTTTTGTAGCAGCCAGTACAACCTGCCAAAGGAGACAAAGCTGGGGGTCTGTGATCATGGGAATGTTACTGTAAGTACAGGTAGAAGCTGAGGAGTGATTCTTAGGTTAGGCAGGTAATGAAGATGGAAATTTTAAACAAAATAGAGTAAGCTGGTAAATACTATTATTTTGCTAGCAATTTGATTTTATTAACTGATTTAGCACATTTTATATGTACATAGTTTGGGGTTAACTTATTAATTAAATTAATTATATGTGTGTTTTTTTTCCCTGAAGTTTAAGGGTTCTTTTTCTTTTTTCTTACAGGCAATAAAGAAACAAGTTTCTTCTTCTTAATGTACTAACATATAAAAAGAAGATTGAGAAGAGACCAAGAAGATTTATAAGTCTAGCAAGATTTATAAGAGACCATCAGGGAGCAAATTACTGAAATAAGCCCTTTAATGAAAGAGTTTTTTTATTCTTCCTGGCCTTTTGAATGCATTTCTTTGTGATTCATCCTAGTGATTACTGCAAGTGTAAATTATTGTAATCTAGTACACTGAATTGAACTGTTCTGGGTAAAGAAGTACTCAAATATAATATAAAACATTCGGTGTCTTTGTGTCATAAAAATAAATGCCCTATATCATGAAACTGATTTTTTGGTATGTTTCTAAGTTTTAGGTAAAGGGTTTTTGGTCATACAAGTATCTATCAGTTCTCTACAAAATGTGGAATTTTGCTTATAGGTATTTTTGGATTACTAACTAAAGTCTCAGAGCAGTACGATTTAGCAATATTATTCCTAGAAAATAATATCAAATTTTTGGATTTTTAAAAAATAAATAAGGCTTACTTACAGTTTCTTTTTCACAATAGGGGAAATAAACTACTTTTATATAACTGACTCTTAGACAATCTTTTTATATATATTTGAAGAAGGAATTACTCATAAAATAAACAGTAATTGGTTAGCAAAAAGAGTGTGTGGCAATTAAAATACATATTTTTACCAAAAATATTTTAAGTTGTGTTATAAAACTAATTCATTCTGTTATAGAGTTTCTAAAATATAAAAAATATAGAATATTGAAAATAGTCAATAGTCCTATAAGTTACAATCCATAATAAGATTTTTATAACTCTCCTCTATCATCTATCTATCTAATTATCTAGTGTGTAGCTTGTTCTCTCTCTCTAACATCAACTGATCTTGCTCTACATTGTATCCTTTAACCTGACTTTTTTTATTCAGTGCTACACAAGAAATGTGTTTACAGATGTATAGATGATTAATGACTAATATTCCATATTATGTGCTATTTGATTTTTTAAAAGTTTTTTTTAGAGATATTAGAGTTATTTTAGTGCTTTGCTAACACAGGCAATGTTTCTTTTAAAAAAAAATCTGAAATTTTACTACTCTAGAAAGGAAGTAGTGAAGAACATTTCACACTACTAATACATAAAGCAATATTTTGTATTTCAAACTCTAATTTACATTTATATATTGTTAAATGGAATCAGGTTAAAAAATTAAGGATATGTATGGTAATTTTGAAACTGTTTCTTAATATATTGACATTTTGAAGAACATATGTACCAATCTGAAAACCTACCTTTTGGGTTGGTCATAACTGAAGTCATATATTATTTAGATGTTATTCAAATTCTCATTTCCTCGATTTTCAACTTGCAGGAACACATGAATTTTTGAAATTTCATCTGACTTTCTAATATTCATTCAGTCTCTAAATATTTTGCATTTTAGCATCTCTTTGATATGCTTATAATTTATATGTTTGCAATAAACATGTACATGTATATATAAAAGTATTACTGAAAATAATTACACATATATTTATAATGTATATAATTTAATAAGTTTCTGAGGAAATTTCTTTTCAATTAAGTAAAACTATTCAAGAAATAGAAATATAATAATTATTTAATTACAAGTCTTGATATGACCCAGAAGTAAAGACAAATTGAAGAAGCTATACTATTTAATTTTCATAAGAGATGGGTAAGTGTTTGATAACTCTGATGTCAATTGAGACCGTAAGCATATTGAGTGATAAATCTTGCTTTGTTAACATTTGGATTTATAACTTTGACTAAATGCCATGTCTGTCCTTCCTTAAATAAAATAAAAGCAGAATCATTTTGGTGCATTTCTAAATTAATGCACCCCTTTTAGTTTCCTGTGGTCTTTCCCTGTTTTCTGTTAATGTCTCATTTCACTAAATCTGTCCCTTAGATCCAAAGGTAGAAGTTGCCTGTTGACATTTCATCAATGTATTATACACCTTGAGCTATTCCTTTATTAATGTCTTCTGCCACATTTTTGGTTTATTGCTGATAGATGAAATAAAAATAAATTATCAGGAAGATTTTTTTGAGAATAATAAGATGGGACAAATCTCATAGGAGTGATCAAAATTTTAAAAAATTCTGATACATTGTGTATAAGTTTTACATCTTAGTTTATAAAACTCCTGATGTTTCTATGACAACTATTATCTAGGCTTACACTTGATGTTACATCTTGATAAAAGTATCAATCACTTTGGGTTTAAGAACTAGAGAGAACCTAAGGGAATTTGAGGGAACAGCCTTTTTTTTCCTTCCTTTTGTCATTCTTTCATTTCTTCCTCCTTTTTTGTTTCTTTGTTATTTTAGAGAACTAGAAAATTTCTTAATATAATCCTATCGGTTAGGACAGATAAAGAGGTCTCCTTCATGAGAATAATCATCCTGAAGTGAAATTCCAAGAGGACTACAAAGTAGCTAAGTAAAAACACAGCTTACCAGCAATCCTCTAGTTAGCACAATTATGAGCTTATATAGTTCCTGATTCTTCCACTGCTTTTTTTGTTGATCATGTTTTTTTCTACTCAGATATTTATTTCAAGTAAGATCTCCATTTATGCTATCCCTATTATGGAGAAGGGCCTATTTTTTTTCCCTCACACTTTAGTGACCAAACCCTATCTTGGTCCTTTCCCATGGTACCCTTTCAAAACACTCTTTTCTTACTGTCATTTTAGATGCCATGGATAAAATTATGGAAGTGTAACAAAAAAAATATATATAAGGGGGGGAATAAAATTGTGGCAAGATCCAGAATTATAGATGACTAAAAAATTATTTAAGAAATTAAAATGTTAGTAAAAGTTACTTTATGGTCATTTAAAATGTACATGTAGAATAAGTCATAAATATTGAGAATGTATTCTGATATGGATTGACCTTAAGTCAAACTTATTTAATCCTTAACAAAACTTTATGAAGTAGGTGCTATAATATTTTAGTTTTTATACATAAGGACAAACAAGATACATAAACTATAAGAATTAGTGCATAATTCAGTAGTTAAGATATGAAATCTAAAACAAAATGCCTAAGCTTGAAAACTAGCTGTTTTTTGCACCTGATCCTGAAATTTGGGCAAGTTTCTTAAATCTTCCTTGTTTGATTTTTCTTAGTCATAAAATGGCATTACAATGATACCTAACACAGGGGTATTATGAGGATTGTAGTGTTGATATAAATATGTCACATAGAAGAGTGCCTTGCATACAGTAAGCACAATAGAAAGGTATGCTATTGTCATAATTATTGTCTAACATTGTGCAGTTAGTACTGAAGTTGGAATAAGAACCCAAGCAGTCTAAATGTAGAGATCATGGCCCAAATCTCCTAACTTTGTAACAAAACTCTCTCTCACACATATTCACACATAAACTCAATTTATATAAAGTGGACATTATTTACTATCCCTATTTTACAGTTTAAGGCACTATGATTCAGAAATGATGTGTCATGTCATCGCTCATGAAATAAAGATAACAATTTCTTTGGGTTCACAGACTGTTTGTCAAGTTATAAATCTCTGATGTCTTTTGTAGTACTGCTGTATATAACCATAAGCTATATTTTTTGAATAACATGCTAA
This sequence comes from Carlito syrichta, assembly GCF_000164805.1. Taxonomy (NCBI): domain Eukaryota; kingdom Metazoa; phylum Chordata; class Mammalia; order Primates; family Tarsiidae; genus Carlito; species Carlito syrichta. Next base: position 54,572 of record NW_007247378.1, read on the forward strand.
TTAATTAATGTCCAAAATGGGGCTAGAACTGGAATACAAGAACTTTGATTACAAATATAGATTGTTTATTTCTGCTTAATTTTCAGTCAAAAGAACACATCTTTGATACTGTATCTAACTTTATCTTGCCTTGGAATCTTGAATAAATGAATTATTAATATGACAGTGAATCCAAAAGTACTATAAAAATGTATTGCATTATTCAATGTAAAGTAGTATCTATGTTGTGAATTACGGTTTCTGGAACAGATTTTACTATTTGTTATTTTGTATAGTTCATATACATTCATCCCTCAGTATACTGGTGTGAAGGAGAAGATTGGTTCCAGGACCCCTGCATATACCAAAATCCACACATACTCCTGTCAATTTGGCCTTCCCTATTCACTATCCTATAAATAGTATTGTCTTTAATTTGTACTTGTTTGGAAAAATATGCATTGAGTGGCCAGCAAAGTTCAAACCCTGTTGTTCAAAAGTCAAATAGAAAGACGGAAAGATAGATAGCTAGATATACACACATACAAATATATGCGTATATTTATAGACATTTGTATGTGTGTTTTGCATTTTTTAATTTAATATTATTTTAGAAATGTGGAGTACAAGTAAGGATTAATTGCATAAGTATGCTGCATACAGGTGAAGTTTGGGCTTCTAACTGGCTCTCACTCTCCCTGGTAGTAAACCAGGAACACTTTGAGTTGTTATGGCTTCCCCACCCTTCTCTCTCCCTCTTTACCTTCCTCCCTTCCATAGCTGTGTCCAGCTACTGTGATCCCTTCCTTGTGCTAATGTGATTAATATTCATAGCACACTTATGAGTGATGACATGCAATATTCAGTCCTTTGTTTCTGTGACAGATCATATAATAGATGGTCTCCAATGCCAACCAATTTGTTGCAAAGTCCATGAGTTTTTTCTTCTTTATGGCTGCATAGTACTCTGTTGTGTGTATGTACCACATTTTCTTTATCCACTCCACTTTCAATAGGCAGTAGGTTGGTTTCAGGTTTTTGCTATTGTGAATAGTGCAGCAGCAATAAACATGTGTATGCTGGTGTCTTTTTTGTAAAACAGTTTATGTTCCTCCAGGTATATTCTCAGGAGAGGGATTGCTGGATTGTATGGAAGATCAGTTTGTAGTTCTTTTAGGAAATTGCCACACTACTTTCCATAGAGTTTGAACTAGCTTGTAGTCCCATTAACAGCGTAGAAATGTTCTCTTTTCTTTGCACCTACACCAACATCTGTTGTTTTTTGACTTATTAATGATACCCATCTTTACCAGAGTTAGGTGGTATTTCATTGTAGTTTTGATTTGCATTTCTCTGACAATTAGTAAGGCTGAGTAGTTTTTCATGTGAATATTGTATGCTTGTATGTCTTTTTCTGAGAAGTGTATGCCTTTTTCTGAGAGGTTTCTGTTCATATCCTTTGCCCACTTTTTAATTGTTTTTTTTTTCTTTCATTTTCATTGAATACCATGTAGATAGTAGATATTAGGCCTTTGTAAGATATATAATTTGCAAATATTTTTTCCCATTCTGTGGGTTGTCTCTTTACTCTTTCATGGTTTCTTTTACAGCGCAAAAGCTTTTAAGTTTGACATGGTCCCACTTGTCTATCTTAGCTTTTATGGCATTTGTTTTTTGGGGACTTGGTCAAGAATTTATTATCTGTAAGGGTGTTTCTTACTTTTCTTTTAGGATTATTACAGTTTAATGTTTTACATTTAGGACTTTGATCCATTTTGAGTTGATTTTTGTATATAGTGATAGGTGGGGGTCCAGTTTAATTTTTCTGCATGTGATTAGCCAGTTTTTTCAGTATAATTTGCTAAATATGGTTTCCTTTCCCCAGTGGTTGTTATTGGTGGCATTGTCAAAGAGCAGTTGGTTGAGAGACCGAGTTTTTACTTCCAGAATCTCTGTCCTGTTTCATTGGTCTATGTGCCTATTCTTGTACCAATATCAGGTTATTTGGGTTACTGTAGCCTTGTAGTAAGTTTAAACTCTGGAAATGTGATACCCCCCACTTTGTCACTTTTGCTGAGGATTGTTTTGGCTATTTGTGCTCATTTCTGTTTCCATATGAATTTCTGTATTGACATTTCCAGGTCTGAAAAATATGACGTTGGTAATTTTATGGGTATTACATTGAATCTGTAGATTGCATTGAGTAGGATGGACCTTGACAATATTGGTTCTTCTAATTGATGAGCATGGAATATTACTTCATTATTTGTGTCATTTTCTATTTCTTTGAGCAGCATTTTATAATTCTCATTTTAAAGATCTTTAACTTCTCTGATTAGGTGAATGCCAAGGTATTTCATTTTTTGGTTGTTATTGTGAATGGGACTGTGCTTTTTATTTGGTTCTCTGTCTGCTTATTGCCAGTGTATAGAAATGTCACTGTCTTTTGCATGTTGATTTTGTACCCCTAGACTTTACCATAGTTAATTATCAGTGCAGGGAGCCTTTTGACAGACTTTCTAAAGTTTTCTAGGTATAGGATTATAGTGTTTCTAAAGAGGAATAGCTTAAATTCCTCTTTTCCTATTGGGGTACTACTGATTTCCTTCTCTTGCCTGATTGCTCTGGCTAGAACTTCCAGCACTGTGTTGAACAGGAGAGGTGAGAGTGAGCATCCTTGTCTTGATTCCTCTTAGGGGGAATGTTTCCAACTTCTGTCCATTGGGAAAAATGTTGGCTGTGGGTTTATAATAAATGGCTCTTGCTAATTTTGAGAAATGTGCCTTCCATGCCCAGGTGCTCAAGGGTTTTTATTAAGAAGGGATGCTGGATTTTATGTAATGCTTTTCCTGCATCTAATGATATAATCTTGTACTGCTTGGTTTTAAATGTTTTTGTACTGAATTATGTTTATTGTTGGGAGCCGGCCACAGAGGCCCACTGAGCATTAGGGATCAGGAAGGGCCGTTGACCCTGAGACCACTTGGATGCGTTCGGGAGCTATTGACCCCATTTCCTCCCCCTTTCTACTCAGCACTAACCAGATTAAGCTCCTGTGAGCTCAAAACATAAAAACTCTGAGACTAGGATGAACACAAGCTAACTTTAGAAGCTCATTGCTCCCATTCTTCCGCAAACTGCAGTTTTGGCTTTCACACAACTTATAATTCAAACTCGTGTCACATCTAAAAGCATTAGTATTGGTCACAGGCTTCTGGGTCATGATCTTAGGATTTATTGAAGGTGTAAATTGTAGAATATAGTTTTAGAAGACAGCCATTTTGTTGAAAGAATGCGGCTGGGTTACTTGCAGGTAGCCCACTGTGAACTTTGGACTGGGCCATATTCCAAACATTCTGGGATGGGTCACTTTCGTTTGTAAAGTAAATACTTCAGCTTCTATAGAATTGTTTAACTTGGCATAAATCAATCAGCTTAGGATAAAAAAGGTTTATAGAATATGTCAGTCACGGATTAGGTTATCCTTTGTTATAGGATTTTAAGATTATCATATGAAAAGGGTTTAAAGGCAATCATTGATTAAGTTTTCATGGATTAAGGTTTCTGGTGGGTGGGGGATGCCCCTCCCACATCTGACTTTGTGTATAAAAGACCCATTGTAGTTCCCAATAACACACATTTCTTCTGCACTAGACCGGAGTCCAGTCTCTTTCTTTCTCTCTCTCTCTTTCTCTTTCTTTTTCCCTCCAATCGCCAATGCTGCCTCCACCTTTGGGGTACCCTGAACCTGGCTGGAGCTGGTCTCCAGCAGTTTATAGTCTTTTGAATATTGTTGAACCAGCTTTACATTCCAGGAAAGAAGCCCACCTGGTTATGGTGGATGATACTTGAGATGTATTTTTGGATCCAATTTGTTAGATTTTTACATCTAGGTCATCATGGAAATTGACCTGTAATTCTTTGTCCTATGTCCCATAAGCTGATGAGAATGTATACTCAGTAGATGTTGAATGAAGTGTTCTATATATGACTATTAAATCAATTTGATCAAGTGTTGTGTAGAGATTCTGGATATCCTTGTTTTTTTGTTTTGCTTCAAAGATCTTTCAAAAGCTGCTAACAGGTTGTTTAGGTCTACTGTGATTGTGCGAGAGTGAATGTCCTGTCTTAGTTTACTTAGTAGTTATTTTATAAGCCCTGGTGTCTCTCTTTTAGGTGAGTATATGTTTAGAATTGGTATTTCTTGCTGGTGGATTGAGCCTTTGATCATTATGTAGTGTCCTTCCGTGTCCTTTTTAACTTTTGATGGTTTGAAGATGGCTTTGTCTGATATTAGAACAGCTACACCTGCCCTCTTCTGTTTTCTATTTTCCTGCAATATAATGGTCCAGCCTCCAATGTTGAGCCTGTGAGTGTCCTTTGCAGTAAGATGGGTTTCCTACAAGCAGTAGACTGTGGGATCACACTTCTTTATCTGGTTTTCCATTCTGTGTCTCTTCAGTGATGCATTTAGTTCATTCACATTCAAGTTGATTATTGAAATGCAACAGTTTGTCTCTGTAATATGGCTCTTAGGGTATTGCTTTGTTTTCTTTTATACTTTTGTATTTATATATGTGTATTTTTTATTTTTGTGTGTGCTCTATATGCTCTGTTAACTCTGCTTGCCTGTACTTTTGAGATGAGTATGACATCTTTAATCACAAACGCTTCTCTATGCTTGGGTCTTGCTGTTTCTACCATCTGACATGCCTCATTCTGCCTACTTTTTATTCTCATATACCTTATTTATTCCTCCCATCCTTAAAATCTCTGTCTATATATCAAATGTTCAAAGACTCTTACTATCCTTTTAAAATAGGTTTTTGTTTTATTCTCTCATGCTTCCATTGACTCTGGTCCATAGCAGTCATGCATTGTGCAGCTAAATTAATTGTGTGATTGTTTTTTAAAACCAGGCCTCCCACAACAGGCATTCATTGCTAAGAGAGAAGGCACCATGTAATGTGTGCTCACTTCTGCATTCCTCCTGGCTAGGAACAGGGTTTGTCAAAAGTAAATACTAAGACAATGTTTATAGAATAATGAGGAAATGAAAGGTTGATGTCATCAGTGTGCAAGAAGAACTGATGAAGCTGGTAGATATTACTAAGAGCATAGAGGATTGTGGACTATTTCAGATAGCCAGGTGATGTTTCCATAAGTGTTCATTATCTCAAGTATTGGTGAACTGCTGCAGGAGGGCAATCAGTTTGAATAATCTAAAATTAAGACTTTACATGTCTTATAAAATCTTTTAAAAACCTAAGCTTTATTTCTTTTTTTAAGGAAATGTTTTTATAAGCTCACTGAAGATAGGTGGCAGGAAGCAGTGGAGACCATGAGAAATACTGAGAATTTTGGAAGAGAACAATGCAGAAAAGAAAGAAACAAGAAAGGGAAGAGGAACAAGAAAAAGGCCAGGCAAAGCTGAAGGGTAAAGCTGAAGTCAAAAGAATTGGCAGGAGGGCATTTTAAGAACTGGGAAGTCTAAATTCAAGAGAAAGAGGTTTGTGTTGCTGTGATTTTAACCTATACGTTCCCCAGACTTACAAAAAGTCAGCTCCACAACCAAAAATAAAATAAAAATGTTTTGAAATAAGTTGTTGAAGAATAAATGAGGGAATAATAGAGCTATATAGGTTTAGAAATGAGTGACTTCAAAATTAGGGAATTCCAGTTGTTGACATATTTCACTGAGTATTTACATAAACATATGAATAAAATGAAACACAAGTGACTATTCCTGTGAATGAGTAGGGATTAATTGGAAAATGGGTGACAGAAAAGTAGAAAAGTTTAGAATAGTAGAAAAATGATATAATTCTCAAAGAAAAAAATTCAGTGTGGAAATATAATATTCTGAAATCAGGTAGTTAGAGTTATCAATTTTACTTCTATACTGCATGAAACAAAGGGTATGGGAAAAGTAATAGCAAGGATGATATTAATGCCAATTTTATGCTTGGCACTGTGCTAAGACATTAACACTTGAACATCAATACTAGTAAATTAAGCACTATTATTCATGTTTACATATTAAGAACCAGAGACCATCTTATTTTGTGTGCCAAGTAGGCTGCAAAGGCAATCTTAAGATTCAGTGCAGGAAGTATAGAAAAGCTTCTGTACATAACTGTTGTGCTGTACTACTATCAAGTACCATTCCACTTAATTAATGGTATCTGAAATATAAATATGTAAAAATGTAAATTTTGTTTGTGTAGATTTATAACTAAAACTATAGAGATGTTATAATGGTCATTGCTTCTCAATATGAGGTTTGAAGTTCTAAATTCTCCTCTTAGGCTTGCTCAATATTCACATCAGCAGAGTGGGTTCTTAGGGGGGAGAAATAAAATTTCTTTGCCTGTTTTTTGTTGATCTTGAAAACACATTAATGACATAAATTTTGTTAATTTTATTTGCTCACTGAATGAGAAAACTAGACCTGTATATATTTTTGCTTTAAAAAATTCAATAGGAATTTTTGTCAAAATTTGCTATCTCTATTTTTTAAACTAAAATAGGCAAACATTTACACAAATTTAGACTGTATTTTTCCCTTGCATTTTCATTTTCTCTTTTGATTTAAGACTTGAAAAACAGCCACAAGGACACTGCAAAAGAAACTTCTCGTTGTATTCTTGGTTTGGAACAGAAGTTAAGGTATAGTCAATCTCATGAGAAAGTCTGTTTTTTGACATTTACAGCTCAATTTTACCGATTCAGAAAGTTTGAATAAGCTTCAGATAAGCATCAAAACTTATTCAGGGTGAACTTGAATTCTGAAACTTCTAAAGTTACATTATTGGTAATCCTACCTTACTTTTGAAGATGCTAGTCATAGCATCTTGGTGGCAATCCTGGTTTACCACTGTACATCACTGTCAAAGATGAATAAGGTCACATAGTAGCCACTTTATTAAAAATATGAGATAAGGTCAGGCCATGAAGAAACTTCCTTAAGAACTCAGTGAAGGAAAGAGGTGAAAGGATCTTAATAATGGCTAGGCACTATAAAGTTGTTCAATTCAGACAGTACATCTAAAACAATTATTAGAAATAATGATAGAAATAAGAAATAATGATATGGATTAAACATGTTTTGTCAACAGAATGAATATTTTTATGTTTGTAGACAAATAAAGTCTATAAATCAGGATTTTAAAGAATAGCACTGTGGATAGAATTGATAAAGTAACATAATAAAAATTGGTCAATTTTATACAAGCAGATAATTTCAGTGAATATTAAATTAAAATACTGAATGTCGTCTTTGTCTAATATAAGCATACATTCTTTGCATTAGACTGTTTTAGGACAAGCTTGAGGGACAGTTAATTTAGAAATAATTAAATATCCACATAAGAATTGCACTTTATATCTACTTTTCTAATGGTCTTCACTGTTGAATTTATTTAAAACCCTTTCAAAAAAGAAAAGTCAGCTGATAAAGATGTTTCAACTTTAAGTTCTTAGAGTTTGGTGCAGCTGAATGGAAAATAACTTGTTTTATTTTTGATTTTCTGTCTTTAAGTTTACATAAGAGTAAAGGATAAAAAGAGGGATACAAAATAATCTGCAATGGTTTATTATGATTTTCATAATTAAAATTTTTCCCATCTACTAATTAGTTTTCTTACTTGCTTAGGCTAATCTCAGGAGCTCAGAAACAATTTTCTCTACCACACTTTTGTAAAGCTCAATGTTCTGTATGCAATTTAAAAAATATATTTCCAGGAATTATCAACCAAAGAAGAAATTAAGGTTAGCATGTCCTTGTCTCTATTTTCTCTTTGCAGGAAAATCTTAGAATCTTGCTATTCTTTTCTTTCTTGTGTAGTAGACTTACTGTATACTTCACTTACTGTGAAGTTATACAAACCTGCAAATTACTTTTTTCTGTGTGAGTTAATGGCTTCAAAATTGCAAAGAAAAAAATATCCAATACCTAAACATAGAACAATGTTAGGAAAATTAAATAGCAAACATTCTGATTAACATATAAAATTTAATGAGACAGTTTTGATAGAAAAATCTGAAAAATAATGTAAGTGGATAGAACAATTGGCAAATATTTAATTTAATTAATGAATTTCTGTAATTGTTAGCATATTTACATTAAATTATTATTATTTAACCCACATTCATTTTTCTTTCTGCTTTATAAATGAGATTATTCTTAGGAATCTGAAGCAAAATAAAACTGAGTGGAATTATGCTCCTTATTTTACAGAGAAAAGAAAATAATTAAAATGCACAAGTCTAAAATAACAGTATTATTTTTATATATTTGATATAGAGAAAAACAGCAAAAATTTTTGTCCATATTACAAATTCACAGGCAGGATTTTTTAAGGTATGGAAGTGAATATCAGTTGAGTATCATCTTCTGCCATTTCCCAACTTTCATTTCAAATTTATTTTTAAGTTTAGAATCATGGGATACATGTGAGAATTTGATACATAAATATATTGTATGACAGCAAATCTTGGGCTTCTGATGAGCCCTCTATCCTATGGATGGTTTTGTATCCATTATCCCCCTTCCTTCTTTTTCTCCTTTAGGTAATTCCTATTCATAATAAAGTCTTAATTCAAATATTATCTTCCAAATAATATCTCCAAATCTTTAAGTTCACTGTGACATTTCCTTTAGGTTTAGAAGTTTCCCACCTTCTGGATATAAGACAGAGTGGCCTTTTAAAAATCAAAATATGATCATATCTTTAATCATATTTCAACAGAGTGATATCATACTGGAAACTACTTGAAAATTTATTTTAAAATGTTTGAAATAATTATGCTATAAATTAGGATAGAATAACATTCCACTTTTAAACAATTTACCTGGAGGATTGGAATATTTTATTAAATGATGAGAGTCAAGTACAGAACAATAAATATATTATTAATTTTGATAAGATCAACATATGTTTGTGTATGTATGCATGTGTCAGCATAAATAAAGGTTCAGGTATTCACTTGGTAAGTAATGCTAATTACCTTATGAGGCAAGGAGTGAAGGACAGGGAATGAAGTAAGATAATTACTATTTTTTTCCACATTAGGTAGATTGTGAACCACTAAACCTAAAAGAAAAGCTTCTCCATATAAATTATTCATCAACTACAACCCATGTTCCACAATGTTCAACAATCCATTATTAAAATAATCACAAAGAAAACCACACCTGGGCATATCAAAGTCAAGTTACTAAAAACTGAAGACTGAAAAACAAAAATCTTAAAAGCAGCTGCAGAATAAAGACACTTCACATAAAGAATATAAGAATAAGGGTCAATTTTTCATAAGAAAACATAGGTAACAGAAATCCAGAGTGACAACTTTAACATGTTGTAAGGAAAAAAAAAATGTCATTGGAAAATTACATACTGTGCAAAAATTTCCCTTAGAAACTAAGCAAAATAAAAGCATTTTCCAATAAGAAAAACTTAGGTAATTATTTGCCATCAAATCTATACATAAGTAATGTTAAATGAAGTGACACAGGTTAAACGGAAATGACTAGATAAAAACTCAGTTTCATAGAAAACAATATTAAAAAACCCACTACAAATGGTAAATATACAGATATATGCACAAAACAGACATTCTTCTATGTTTAAAAATATAGTACAGATTTCACCTTAAACTGCAGTTTGGGTAATAGTGATGTGTCATTAATTGTAACAAAAGCATCACTCTGGTACTGGATATAGACAGTGGAGAGGCTATGAATGCATGTGTGGGATGGAGGGGGTTATATGACAAATCTCTACTTTCTGCTCAATATTGTTGTAAACTTAAGACTGTTGCAAAATTAAAGCTTATTTAAAATATGTTCATATATATAAAGGACTGATAAAAATGTCTGGAAATCTTAAAACCTGCAATGCAAAGACAGGATTGAATAAGAACAACAACAAATCCTTCCAAACGCTAGATGAATCAGACAGAAATAATAAATTATCCGGAAGATTTTCTCACTAAATTTGCATACTTCATTTAAAAATTTGTACCCCTTATAGAGTACATACTTTTAAATACACACAAAAAATGACAAAAATTAATCACATTAACCACAAAGAAAATCTTCACAAACCTCAAAATGTAAAAATCATACTATTTTTTATAAAGTTAAATAAGATGCACACTTAAAAAATAAAAATGGATGATTTTTTGGTTAGAAAAATCTTTTTAAAAAAAGTAAATGTAGCCGGGCTCGGTGGCTCAGCCTGTAATTCCGCGCCTTTGGGAGGCGGAGGTGAGTGGATTGCCTGAGCCCGTGGGTTCGAGACCCTCCTGGGCAACTTGGCAAGACCTCATCTCTACAATAAATCAAAAAATTAGCCGGGCATTGTAGCGCTCACCTGTAGTTCCAGCTACTTGGAAGGCTGAGGCAGAAGGATCACTTGATCACGCCACTGTACTCCAGTCTGGGCAACAGAATGAGACTCAACTTAAAAAAAAAAAAAAAAAGTAAATGTAACATGTCCATGGTTATCAAAGCCCCTAGTATTCTTGTTTTTCTTTCTTTCTTTTTTTTTGAGTTGGAGTCTCACTCTGTCACCCAGACTGGAGTACAGTGGCGTGCTCCCGGCCACCACGGCCGACCTGCTGGGCTCCTATGATCCTTCTGCCTCAGCCTTCTAAGTAACCGGAACTACAGGCAAGCACTACAATGCTGGATTCATTTTTGATTGATTGTAGAGATGAGGTCTCACTAAGTTGCCCAGGCGAGTCTTGAACCTGCAGGCTCAGACAATCCACTTGCCTCGGCCTCCCAAAGTGCTGGGATTACAAGCTGAGCCACAGAGCCTGGCCATGTTTTTCTAATCCTATTCACCTCTTCTTCTCTTCAGATGTATACTAAGATTTTTAAAATTATCTCTCTGCTGTTGTTAATAATGTCTTGAACATAAGCATGTATCAATAAAACTGTAATGTCTAAAAAAATAAAAATTAAAATAAAAATAAAATATAGAACCAATTTCAGAAATAATTATAACAACTTCATTTTGTTATGAGTTGTAATTTACATTGTTGTAATATGCGGTGGTGCCAAAACAAATACACATTTTAAGTATGACATTCTTTCAAAAGATGGCATTAATCAATTCTATGCTAGCATCATCATGCATCAGGCAGGACAGTCAAAGAAAATGATGGAAACAGGGTAGAGCAAATGTCATATTCACACATTGCTACCGTAATTCAATTCAATTTCAAAAAGTAAAACATAGATAATATCTCTTCAAATGTGTACACTTTTTTTGGCATCCCTGGTATATGACACGTAGAGCACTTTTAATAGGGCATCATAAAACAGTTTTTGCAATTTTTTAAAGTTTTACATGAAATAGTACAGTATTAACATTAAATATATTGTGATAAGTTAAAGATGCATACTATTATCCTAAAAGACAAATCTACAAGAAATTGCCTTAAGGTTTTTTACTTTTTATTTATTTTAAAATTGTGGGGTACAATTCAGGGTTAAGTATACAAACATTCATTGTGCAAGTATCCTTGTTGATGACTTGTGACCCCCTTCCCCAGGCAGTTTCCCACTATTACCAATCCTACCTCCCTGCCCCCTCACCACCTCGCAGTTTTCTGCTACTGTCAATTTTTTCTTATAGTATTACAATAGTTGTTCAAGGTCCACCTATGAGTGAGAACATGTGATACTCAGTTCTTTGTTTCTGTGAAAGATCACTCAGTATTATAGACTCTAAGTCCATCAAGGTTGCTGTGAAGTTCATGATTTTGTCTTCTTTATGGCTGTGTAATATTCCATTGTGTATATGTATCACATTTTTAAAATCCAGTCCTCTTTTGATGGGCAGCTAGGTTGGTTCCATGTTCTTCCTATTGTGAACAATGCTGTAATAAACGTATGTGTGCAGGTATCTTTTTTATAGAGTGATTCGAGTTCTTCCAAGTATAATCCCAGTAGGCAGATTCCAGGCTCATATGAAAGGTCGATTTTTAGAACTTTTAGGAATTGCCACACTGTTTGCCACAGAGGTTGTACTAGTTTACACTCCCACCAACAGTGAAGAAGTGCTCCCTTTTTGTCGCATCCTCTCCAGCCATCTGTTATTTTTTGAGTTATTGATAATTGCCATTCTGACTGGAGTTAGGTGGTATCTCAGTGTGGATTTGATTTGTATTTCTTTGATGACTAATGATGCTGAACATTTTTTCATGTATCTGTTGGCTCCCAGTATATCTTCTTTTAAGAAGTATCTATTAATGTCTTTTGCCTACTTTTTAATAGGACTGTTTGCTTTTTTCTTTTTAGCACATTTGAGTTCCTTGTAGATACTAGATGTTAGGCTTTTGTCAGACATAGAGTTGGGAAGTATTTATTCCCAGTCTATGGGCTATCTCCCTGCTCTCTTGATGGTTCCTGTGGCTTTGCAGAAGCTTGTCAGTTTGATGGGGTCCCACTTGTCTATCTTATCTCTTATGGCATGGACACTTGGGGTTTTGATCAGGAATTGGTTGCCAGTTACAAATTCTATAAGAATGTCTTCTGCTTTTTGTAAGGTTCTTATACTTTGAGGTTTAACATTTAGGCCTCTGATTCATTTAGAGTTGATTTTTGTGTGTGGGGATAGGTAGGTGTCCTGTTTCAATCTTCTACAGTGGTCAGCCAGTTTTTCCAGCACCATGTACTGAATAGGTTTTCCTCTCCCTAGTGGTTGGTGGTGGAGACTTTGTCGAAGATGAGTTGGTTGAGAAATTTAGATTTTGCTTTTGGAATCTCAAGTCTATTCCATTGATCTATATGTCTGTTCTTATACCAAACAAGGCTGTTTTGATTATTATAGCTTTATAATAAAGTTTACAGTCTGGGAGTGTGATACCTCCTGGCTTTTTTTTTTTTTTTTTTTGG
>NW_007247378.1:67480-105590 GCF_000164805.1 Carlito syrichta
CCCCCTGGGTTTTTTTTTTTTTTTTTTGGCTGAGGATTCTTTTGGCTATTCTCATCATTTATGTTTCCATATGAATTCCTGCATTGTTGTTTCTAGGTCTGAGAAGAATGTTGCTGGTAATTTGGTGGGTATTACAATAAATCTGTAGATTGCCTTAGGTAGAATGGACATCTTAGCAATGTTGAGTCTTACAATTCATGATCATGGAATATTTTCCTACTTGTTTGTGTCATCTTTGATTTCTTTGAGCAGTGTTTTGTAGTTTTCATTGTAAAGGTCTTTCACATCTCTGGTTAGAAAGATGCCAAGGTATTCCTTTTTTTTTTTTTTTTTTTTTGGTGACTATTGTGAATGGATTGTACTTTTTATTTGGGTGTCTGTTCATTTATTATTGGTGTATAAAAATGTAATTGTCTTTTGCACATTTATTTTATACCCTGAGACTTTGCCAAAATCCTTTATTAGTGCAAGGAGGTTTTTGGCAGATTCTTTTGGGTTTTCAGGGTATAGAATCATGTCATCTGCTAAGAGGGATAACTTGATTTCCTCTTTTTCCTATTTGGATACCCGATCACCTTCTCTTCTCTGATTGCTCTAGTTAGAACTTCCAAAACTATGTTGAACAGGAGGGATGAGAGTGGGCATACTTGTCCTGTTCCAGTTTTCATGGGAAATGGTTCCAATTTCTGTCTGTTTAGCAATATGCTGGATGTGGGTTTCTCATAGATGGCTCTTACTATTTTGAGGTATGTTCCACATACCTAGATGTTCAACGGTTTTTATCAAGAATGGGGGTTGGACTTTATCAAAAGCTTTTTCTGCATCTAATAATATAATTATGTGGTTTTTGTTTTTACATTTATTGATATATTTAATTATGCTTATGGTCTTATGTATGTTGAACCAGTCTTGCATCCCAGGGATAAAGCCTACTTGGTCATGGTGGGTGATTTTTGATATGTGTTGTTGAACTCGGTTGGTTAGGATCTTATTGAGTATTTTAGCATATGTGTTCATCAAAGATATTGGCCTGCAGTTTTCTTTCTTTGTTGCATCTTTACCTGATTTGAGTATCAATGTGATGTTAGCTTCATAAAATGATTTGGGGGAGGGGTTCATCTTTCCCAATTGCCTGGAATACTTTCAATAGGATTGGTATCAGATCCTCCTTGTATGTCTTGTACAATTCTGCTGGAAGGTCATCTGGTTCAGGGCTTCTTTTGGTAGTAGTTTTCTTATGACAAAGCCAATTTCCTGGATTGTTATTGGTCTATTTAGGGTCTCGATTTCTTCTTGTTTCAACCTAGGGGAGGTTGTGCAATGTCAGAAAATCCTCTATTTCCTTTAGTTTTTTAAGTTTATTTCCACACAAGTGTACATAGAGGTCTCTGATAATCTTTTGGATTTTTTCAGGGTCAGTTATGACTTCATCTTTTGCATTTCTGATTGAGTTTATTTGGGCTTTTTCTTGGTCAGTTTAGCTAGGGGACCATAAATTTTGTTTATCCTTTCAAAGAAAGAGTTTTTTGTTTCTTTGATTTTTTGTATTATCTTTTTGTCTTCTATGTCCCGAATTTGGGTTTTTATTTTGGTGATCTGGATTCCTCTGCTGAATTTAGGGTTTTGGCTGTATTGCTTTTTCAGTTTTTCAGTGACTTGTTGGGCTGTTAACTTGTGATGGTTTCATATTCTTCACATATGTTTGTAGATATATGAATTCCCCTCTTCCTAATGCTTTCATAACATCCCTGAGGTTTTGGTAAGATGTTTCTTCATTTTTGTTTGTTTCCAGGTATCTTTTAATCTCTGTTTTGATTTCCATTTTGACACAAGAATTTCGTAGCATCATGCTATTTAGTGTCCATTTCTTTGTGGGTTTTGGGGGGACTTTGTTGATGTTGATATTGATTTTTATTCCACTGTAGTCTGAGAAGTTGCATGGCAAAATTTCTGTCTTATGAAATTTGTTTATGCTTGATTTATTGCCAAGGATGTGGTTGATCTTATAGCACATTTCATGTGGTGATGAGTAGAATGTATATTCTATGGTTGTTGGGTGGTGTGTTCTGTAGGTCTCAATTAAGTCCATTTGGTCAAGAGTCACTTTGAGGTTCCAGATCTCCTTGTGACTTTTTGTCTCGATGATCTGTCTGGGGTTTTTGTGGGATATTAAAGTCCCCGGCTATGATAGTGTTAGAGTCAATATCTTTTTTAAGTTGGCCTAAAAGCTGCTTTATGAAAGTTGGTGCTCTTATGTTCAGTGCATATATGTTTAGGATGGATATTTCTTTTTGATGGATTGAATCATTTATCATTATATAGTGACCTTCTGTATATTTTTAAAATTTTTGATAGCTTAAAGGGTATTTTGTCTGATATTAAGATCACAACTCCTGCTTTCTTTTGTGTTCCATTTATCTGAAATTTTTTTTTTTTTTTTTGAGTTGGAGTCTCACTCTGTCGCCCAGACTGGAGTGCAGTGGCCACTCCCGGGCCACCACAGCCTCGACCTGCTGGGCTCTGGCGATCCTTCTGCCTCAGCCTTCCAAGTAGCCAGAATTATAGGCATGCACTACCAAGCCCAGCTGATTTTTTGATTTATTGTAGAGATGAGGTCTTGCCTACCCAGGTGGGTCTCTAACCCATGGGCTCAGGCAATCCACTCACCTCAGCCTCCCAAAGGTATGGGATTACAGGCTGAGCCACCGAGCCCGGCTTTGTTCTATCTTTTTAAAGCTTCTTTCCTATGTTTTTGACAGTTCAGTTTAGTTCTATATTTTGGTCCTCAAGCTCTTAGATTCTTCTGCTTGACTAATTCTGCTTTCCATGCTTATAAGTTTGTTATTTACTTCATCCACGGTATTCTTTACTGCTGTTATCTCAGTTATCAACTTCTTCCTATTTTCCTCTTGTCTCTCTTCAATTCTTTTTATTTTCTCTATTAATTTCTTGATATCTGTCTTTGTAGTTTGAGGCCAGTCATTCTGGGGACTCTTCAATATTTGCATTCCAAAGTCTGTTTTCTCAGTGTCTGACCTCCCAGTGGTCTGTGTGAGATCATATTCTTCTTTTGATTTTTCTTCATTTGTGTAGGTTTTCCTCCCTCCCAACTTTTTCCCCCTTTTCTTTAATTCTGTTGTTCAGGGATGACAGGGTTGCTTTTACTTTCATTTGCTCAGTCTCTTATATTTCCTTATGTGGATCCTCGGGTTTTGTTCGATTCTGAAGCTGGACTGTGGATTGTGGGCTGTACTTTTTGCAACTTTGAGGTTTAATTGAGGAGATAGTTGTAATTAAAAATCTATCTGCAGAGGCCAGTATCCACTGACAGGTGTATGGGTACCCTGGAACCCACTTACCACTGCCTTACTATCTGTCCATAGGTTTGCTCCCTGGAAGCAAAATGAGGCAAGACAAAAGAAAATAATGGAAAAAGGAAGGGGGGCAAGAGGTAGCTGGAGAGAGAGAAGAGTAAGAGGAAAAACAGACAGACATTCCATCTAACAAATGAAAAGAGACACAAAGACAGAGAGCAGTAAAAACAAAACAAAACAAAACATACAGAGAATCATACAAACACATAGTCCAACAAATTCTGCCTATTGATGTACTCTTCCCATACACAAACAGGGTGTCTAAAGAATAGAGGAAAAAAATCAGTTAAATAACAGAAACAAAACAAGTATGAAAATGTTATCAAAAACAGAAAAAAAACCTAAAACAAACAAAAATTAGCAAAAATTAGCAAAACAAACCAACAAAAATAAAAATAATAAAATAAAAACAAGGAGTCAACCTCTCTCTGAGGTCATTCCTGTAAGACCAAAGTCCTTTCAGCTCTGATCTCTAGCCCCTCCTCTGTGCTCAGAGCAGGCAGATAGAGTTGCTCACAGCTTGGGTCAGATGCCCCAAGCCTACTTTGGAAGGAGAGTGGGTTACATCTGGATTCAGCCAGTTTGCTGCCTGTCAAGGCTGCCAATCAGATCTGACCTGCCTATGTGGGATCCAGCATAGGAGAGAAGCTTCTGTCTTTTCCAGTTTGATGAGATTACCTTAAGTCTCAAGTTGGAGACTGAGTAGAGCTGGGAGGGACAGTGCAGATGTGGTCCGTAGGTCCCAAGTTGGAGGTTAGGTTGAGCTAGGCAGGGCAATGCAAGTCTCTGACTGGTCCTGGGACAGAGAAAATGGCTGCGGTCGGCAGCTCCTCACCAGGCATGGAACACCTCTCCAGTTCTCCTCAATCCTCTCTCTTCACTGATCAGATTCTGGGCTCCAGCTCCACTATAACAGATGATGGTATTGGCCAGGCATCTGGCAATGAGAATCAGCTGGATTTGGCAGGAGATTCCAGTGAGCAACAGATGATCTTGTGAGCATGCCTGTGCTCATATCTCCTACCTTAATGTTAAACTAGGACCCTAACAGAAAAAGAAGAATGAAATCCTCAAATTATATTTCTCTCAGAATATAAGCCTATAAAATAAATGAAATATATCTGTAAGCCCAAATAAGTAATTGATAAATAGTATTTTTCATTGGACTTGTCAATAAAGTCATCTTAGCTATCATTTGTTGTGATGATATTTTATTAAAATTTTCTAAATGGCCAGGTACAGTTATAGAGAAATTTAAAATGCAGAGAGAACCTTTACAAAAATATTCTGTTTTTTCAAAGTAAAGATAGTATTTTATTATAAAATGATATGATTAAGGAAATTGTATACAAATAAGGTTAAAATTAGAAAATCCTACTTTCTCTGAAACTTCTTCCTAGAGATAATTGCTTTAACAATTTATTCAGTATAACAATTTCTTATGTATGCACAAATATTTAAGGTAGAAAATCTAGAGAAAAGATCCAGAATGACAAAAACAAAAACAAAACAAAACAAAACAAACAAAAAACTACAGATTTGTTTAAGAACTGAGGAAATGTTGTGAAACAACAGAAGGGAAATGGATTGCCATTGAGGATACACTGAAAAATATTGCCACTTAGCTCTTTAAAAATCAATTACTTGAACAATAAGCAGGTGATTTCTATTGGATTTAAGGAGGTGGTGTACTACTCCATAAAGCAAGTGGAAGCTCCCATCATGAACAAAGTCTAGGAATAAGCGAAATAACCAAGTTTCCTTTACTTATGATATTTCTGCTAAACATAGTATGTAAATTTAAATTTGTTAGAATAGAAGTTAAACTCAAAGGAGTTATTCAAATTCTATGCTGAAGTAGGTTGAAATAATGTGATTTTGCCAGTCTTGAAATTATTTCTTTCTAGCTTATGGCAAATAGCAAAGATTTTGAAAAATGAAACAGGACGAATTCAAGTCTCTTGGATATATCTTATATCATTCTGTTTGAGTTTTAAGTGTTCTGAATAATCACAGTATTTGTTGTCATTATTACTAAATGTAAGAGTATGAAACTTCAACATTCATCTTTCAGTGGTTATAGTTTTTCTTTTTTTACCCTAGTACAGTAAAAAGTAAAATCTTCTCCTTCAATGGAAATCAATAATATATGTCTACGTTTATGTGAATCTATAAACATGTGTACAAAAATAAATTTATTTTTCTAAGTAGCAACAAAATGGAATCAAGCATAAAAATAATAGAATATTTACCAACCACTTCCACCTGCCTTTTTCTTTTGTAGGATGAGAGTTAGGAAGTTCTAAGGGAGAAGTCTTTATAAGAGCTAGGGATTGATAAACCCATGGCCTTGGAAGCTCCCCATCCTGTGTCCAGGGCAGATACTGTTAATTCATAATAGTATTCTTCACTGCTAAAGTACAATAGTGACTCAGAATGTTCATACAATCTCCTGGCCCATCATTATCAATTATTTCGAGTTTCCAATAAGAATTCAAATTTGTTATTTATTGATGGAATTATTTTTATAGTTTCTTTATCATCTCTTCCGGTTCAAACACATTACCCTAATTTGATAAAAGTTTTCATTATCACTATAAGAAAATTTTCTAAAGAGATGTCTTCAGTTGTCCAGAATTATATAGGTAGTAAATACTAGAACAAGAATTCAATTTAGATTTGGATTTAAAGTTCTTGTTTTATAACAACCACTCTTTTTGTCTTCTTTAATCATTAAAAAGTTTAAAATGACCAGTGATAAAATTAAAACCATAACACTATGTTTTTTCTTATGGTCTGTATTATGAAGTTATTTATGGTAATCTTTGGATATATACTTTATTTTAATGCCTGACTCTAATGTAGAATTATACATCCTTCTTTGTAAGTACTGTTTCTGTTTAAAATTCAAAGATGTTGCCATCTGTTCACAACATTTGATATTTCCTCATCCTTTCCAATTGACCTTGCTATATGTCACTTGGGGGTTTGGAGCAACACATTCTAATCCTCCTTTTTATTTTCTGCAAGTGCTTATAGGTTATAACACTAATAGCCTTTATGCTTCATTAAGTATTATATTTAATTTGCTCTACAAATTCATCTGATGTGAGCCATTAGCTGTCTTCTGAGCCTATTATAATTGGGAGTTCAAACCATCAATAATATGCTAATATGACTGATTTTCACAAGACTGCAATCATAATTTAGATTTTAAAATCAGGAAAATGATTATTTTTAATGACAATAATTAACTTTAGTAACAATTTGCATTTTTATTGGCTTTCCCACTATGAGTCTCTTCCTCTTAGAGTTTTCTCTACACCTTATGCAGATATAAATACCCCTAAATCACCATTCATCACTAAGAAATTCCATAAACAAAGGCATGACAACTTTGTGCTGTGTTTGTATTCTAATTTCTCATCAAAAGAAGATATTTACTTTAAAAATTCCAGTCAGCTTCCCTGGCTGTATATTTATTTTTGTATGTATATTTCTGGTAAACTGGAATTGAATATTCCATAAAGCATTTTACTTTTTTATTGTAGATTTATAATTAGTAAATATTTTTGTGTTTTGTTAACTCAAGCTCCTATCAGTTTTTGGAAACTGTCATTGGTTCTTTTATTTTTATCAACCCATCTTGTAGTCAAATGACCAGTCACAAAAACTTACTCAAAACTCTTTTTTTTGTTGTAAGTTTTATACTTAAAGATATATATTTTTTCTTTCATACTTACATTTAATTTTGTACAATTTATAATTCACAAGTTCTTAATATTTTGGCATGTTATAGTTGATCTTAGTTCTACTTGGATTAGAGAAACAGTTCATAATGTTATCCAGAGTATGCCTTTTCTTACTTGCTATACAAACATGTTAAACAAAGAATAGGTTATTCTTAAACTCTATCTTCAACAAGCTTCTTGGAAGACAGTGATGCAATTTGATCTTAAATTCCTTTTTTTTTTTTTGCAACCCACTTCTATTTTGTGGTAATTGAATTTAGTGCACAATTTTCAAGTGTCCTCATAATTTTTCTATAATTTCAATAGCAAAAATTGTTTCTATGTTAAGCATTTTTAGTATTTATGTGTATAAATATTTAGTATTTATGTGTATAAAGTAAGGCATGCTGAAGAAAATTTGATGACTGATATACCTTTATAATACGTGTCATTATATTTTTTGGGACTGTAGCTTCTAAGTATATGTTTGAACACATATTCCAGCATGGAATAAATAAACACATGGGCAAAGAATTAAAATAAGTCAATTTGAACCTATATTATAATATACAAATGGTATCACCTTGGAAAATTTACTTGAGGAAATGAGAAAGCACCTACACAAAAAGTATACAAGGCAGATTGGTTCTACCCTAATTAATGATTATCAGTTTCAATAGACTGTCAGCAATGTCTGGCAATCTTACTATATTTTACATTTATTGTAATCTCTTGTTTTCTATAACATCTATTTCACACTTTATCTGCTAAATCTCTACCACTTTGTTTTTCTCTCATTATCAATAGATGACTAAACCTCCAAAATTACAGGCAACTTAAATGTACAGAAAAACTAATTTATACTTCTCATCAATTAGGGATATCTACCCACATTTGTACACAACTTACTTTTTTTTTGTCCTGTCTCAATTGCTATCTTCCTTCTAATTAAAGTAAGCCTTTAAGATAACATTCCTCATGCTTTCTTTTCATTTGAAGCAATAGCTAGAATTTCATCAAATCCAGAGAAGTGAATGAGATTTTTCTCCTTTAATATGGCAAAGAGTAAGGGGTTAAGGGAAGGTATTAGGCTGTATGCTTAGGATTTCAAGGGCCCCAGAAATAAATGGTGAGGTTTTTTTATTGTTTTACCTACAAGTGTTATATAAAGTAATTGTAATACAAATTTGTAAGATTTTATAAACTAGGCATTCTTAATTTGGTATAACTCAGTTTACTAATGTCTCCTAATAAGTGACATACACAACTGAATCCATATTGCCAGCCTGCTTCACAAAAGTTTAGACAAAGATCTGTACTCCAAACACTCAAATCCCACCACCATCAGTTTCAGTAGAGGGGAAAGCATTACAGTTGTATGGTCCAAACTGGCAGTACTCCTCTCTAAAATTTCTTTCTAATGTGTTATGTGAGAAGTCTCTTTAAGTTTTTATGTATTTTTTTGCTTTAAAAATTTCCTCTAGGAGATAGCTCTATAATTTCTTGGCCTAAAAGTTGCAATAGTGGTACTGACAAATGCTAGGCAATGACTTCCCCCTACTTGTCAGTGAAGTTGAGCAATATAGCACACAATTGTAAGCTGAGTTTTGAATGTCTGTGTGGAGCTGAGCTATACTTCATTGAGAATAGAAGCTTCACTTTTTAAGCATTTGTATGAAATTGTCACAAGGAATTCTTGGAAAGTTGTACAACTTGCTATTTTGGTAGAAAATACTCATTGTGAAGAAAGTTTTGACATGATGATTTTTGTTTTTATTCTTACCTTTTTGTTAATAGAAATCAGTATAAATTTTTTAAAAAGTATTTATGTGAATTTTACCTAAAGAATCATGCAGATGTAATAAATCTTAGTCAATCTAATATTCTCATTTCTATTATTCTTCACAAATGTTTTGTTCCTCGATAATACCATTCCAAAATTTAGTGATAATGCCAGAAACAATCATGCTTAGGCTATTTTATGGCCAATTTAGTTCTTGATCTCTTCACTTACACTTTTAAAAAATATCAGTTAGTGTCAAAAGTATTCATGGCTGTTTAAAAGTTATCATTCTCTTCAGAAAGTTTGCGATAGGCTATTACTTCTGCCTTGACATTGGGGTAATTGTAATACTTTGTGAATATAGGATGGTGAATGGTAAGGCCACTACGACTCTGATTTTACGTAAATAGAATAGACTTTACTGAGACAAATTCTTTCAATTCAAAGTATTTTTGGCAAGATATATGATATACTATTTACATAGCTCTTATTTATTTATTTATTTATTTAGATGTAGGTGCCTGGTAGGGTTATAAAAAGCCTGATGTTTTCAATGAGTTAAAGGGTATGGAGAAACTGAGGTGATAGGGGATTAGAGATGAGAATTCCAGCAACGAAGGAGTTATGCAGAAAATGGCTCCAAAAGTCTCGGTGGAAGTTTTCATGAACCATTATTGAGTACAAGGCCTTGAATACATAAAGTGAAACTCTACAAGACAAACCCCAAACTATCAGGATGTACCAAGCTCAGCAATTTCCAAAACTCACACAGGGCAGCTAGATTACCTGTTTAGGATACAGAGACAGCAGTAATTCCCAGGTGTATTCAATAGAGAGTACAGACACATTCAAATTTAAGAACAATGGTAAATTGTACATGGGATAAAGTCTAATCTTTAACCACATTAGTAAATTTTAATACATGTATTTGAAGTGATTAAATGGATACTCTTTGAAAAAGAAAAAAACACATAAACATGAGAAAAGTAAAATGCACAAATTTTATCTTCCACTCAAACAATAAATATCAAAACAAAAAAGAGACTGATCAAGACAAAACAAACAAACAAACAAACAAAAAACCTAGGACTAGGAAACAATGAAACTAGCAGAAACAAAAGTTAAAAGTTACTGAAAATATTCACATTTAAAGGGAAGTATCATCACAATGAGGAGACAAATAGAAATATATAAAAAAGAATAAAATAAAAATAGGATATCTGAATTAGAAATACTGCTGGATGTGACTAACAAGAGAGAAATTTGCTATATAAAAAAATGCCAGAAGATTTGAAAGCATAGCAGTAGAATGTTTTCAGACTAATAAAAATGTTTGAAAAAATTGTTTTAAAAGAATCTCAATAATCTCTGGATTAAAACTGAGTGGTATAACATATGAATGAGGGTATTTGTAGAAACGTTTAGTAAAAAACAATTTTTTTTTTTTTTAAGAGACAAGTTCTCGCCAAGTTTCCCAGGCTGGTCTCAAACCCCTGGGCTCAGACAATCCTCTTGATTTAGCCTCCCAAAGTGCTAGAATTACAGGTGTGAGCCACCTCTCCCAGCTCTAAAACATTTTTTAAAATCTGATACAATTTAATTCCACAGACACAGATAGATTGCAAAATCTTAAAAAAGAGATGGACCAAAAAATTAAACACCAGTGTAAAGTATAATAAAGAATTGCCAAAAACAGCTGCCAAAGATAAAGTCCTAAAAAGAGCCAAAGGAAATGTATATATTCTTGAACAGAGAAACAGTGATAGTGGTTACTTTAGACTATGCAAGCCAGGACACTATAAAGCAACTTAATTAGAAGGATGAAACAAACAAAAAAAGAAAAGCTGGTTGACTTAGAATGCTATATTCAGTGAAAATATCCTTCAAAACAGAAGGTGAATAAGTATTTTTCAACTAATAAAAGCATAGAATTAGCCACTAAGACATCTGCAATGTATTAAATGTTTTAAAATGTAAAAGTTAAAGATAACATATGATAAATGTTAAAATAAGTTATTCAGGTAAAAGGAAAATGATACTGGATGAAAATGGAGTTCTATAAAAAAAAGGTGGACATGTTTAATATGTAAATGTATAAAATGTAATGTAAATATACATATGCAAAACATAAATGCAAACACATATAAAAAATTTAAGAAAACACTGCTAATCAACATAACTTAATTGGCATTTACAGAATACTGCACTGTCCAAAAGTTGATGAGAAAAGAGGTAGTTAGAGCCTGCCTAGGCAGATAGAAAGGAAGGGTCTCAGAGAAAGGCAACACCTATGACAATTCCCCTGTACCCCCCATGTTATGCACCTAGCAGTTGAAAATGTGGTTAATGCAGTCAAGAACTTCCTCTTATACCAGGATGTTTACTCAAAAGGGACTGTACCAACTCAGATACAGGCACAATAGCTCAATTAAATGTCCTTAATTTGACTTAAGCTCATTATAATACCATCAACATAAAATTATCTTAAGGAATCCTCTCACTCCCTGACTCCATGACAGTACCTGTATAACCTGGTGCCATGACAGTACCAGTATAACCCTTCACGGCCTAAAACTCCCCTACACAACGTGAGGGAGGAGTAACAGTAATCCAGTCCAAAAACAACAACCATTCCTAAGAAAAAAAATCCCAAAACACAACCCTCAGTACCCCTAAGAATAAAAATTATAGCTCAACAATGGTTACGTACAGAAGCAACAGCCTCTGTAGGCTGCATTTCTGCCCACAATCCTCTCTTGAGAGTGTACTGTTCTTTGCCACTCACTTGTCTTGCTACTTTATGTGTCTGCTTGTAAATTCTTCCAAACTTAAACACAAGAACTCATCACTGATGTCAACCCATCGTCCTAGACTGGGAGCTGCACCCCTTCTCTTGGAAACACTGGCAATGCTATTTTCAAGTAAGAATGAGTCATTCAACACCATTCAACAAACTAGACCATAAGATGAACCACAAAACATGCCAACAAATTTTAAACATCTAAAAAATCATGCAAAAGGTTTTATGTTCATATAGTATTTAATTTTAAAAGTACTGGAAAAAAACTCTAAGCCATCAGCACAACCATGACAGTAATTTTTAAATAGAAAAAATTAAGGAGAAATTATAAAATATTTGGAGATTGAACACAAATAAAAACATAGCCTATTCAAATTTTAGGAATACCAATAAGACAGTCTTAGGAGGAAATGTATAGCTTTAAGTGTTATAAATTGTTATTGTTCAAATGCTTTTAATGCAAAAATAAAGTTATTAAATTCATGATATAAATAAATTGAAGGATTTACATGATCAGATTTTAGACCTGGTTGTAAAGCTCCATCATTCAAGATAACACTATCTTGAATCTGGTAAAGGTGTAGACATATTCATCAATGGAAATCAAGAAAAGATGCAGAAACAACTCAACTAATTTCATACAAATATGCTAAGTCAATTTGATTAGGAAAGAAAAGTCTTGTGAACAAACTATTTTGAAATAATTGAATATCTTTATGGGAGGAAATTGTCCTTTTTTATTATTATTATTATTATTATTATTATTATTATTATTATTATTATTTTGAGGTAGAGCCTTACTCTGTCACCCAGGTTGGAGTGCAGTGGCACACTCACAGCCTACCCAGCATCCACCTGTTGGCCTCCGGTGATCCTTCAGCCTCAACCTTCCAAGTAGCTGGAACTATGGGCACTCAGTACCACACTTGGCTAATTTTTAAAATTATTATTATTTATTGTAGATATGAGATCTTGCCAAGTTCCCGGGGCTGGTCTGGAAACTGGTCTCAGGCAATCCACTCACCTTGGCCTCTGAAAGTGCTAGGATTATAGGCTGAACCACCAAACCTGGCTCCTCAAGTTTTATACCATACATAATACTTACATCAACATGAGTCATTGAAATAAATGTAAAAATTAAAAGCCTAAACTTCTAGAAGAAAACATGACAGAAAGTTTTCACAAGTCCAGAGTAGAAAATTATTTCTTAGCCAAGACACAAAAAAGCATAAATCTTAAGGGAAAAAGAATGATATATTGGAATTAATTAAATTTACAAAAGTTTGCTATTTAAAAACCATTGTTAAGGGCATGAAAGAGTAAGTTACACATTGGAGAGAAAATATTTATAATATATCTGACCGATGATTGGCATCCAGAAAATATAAGAAAAACTTTTTAAAAAGCCAGGCTCAGTGGCTCAGCCTGTAATCCCGTGCCTTTGGGAGGCTGAGGTGAGTGGATTACCTGAGCCCGCAGGTTCGAGATCCACCTGGACAACTTGGCGAGACCTCATCTCTACATTAAATCAAAAATTAGCCTGGTGTGATAGTGCAGTTCCAGCTACTTGGAAGGCTGAGGCAGAAGGATCGCCAGAGCCCAGCAGGTCGAGGCTGCGGTGGCCGGGAGCGGTCACTGCACTCCAGTCTGGGCGACAGAGTGAGACTCCAACTAAAAAAAAAGAAAAAAACTTTAAAAAATTTGTAGTAAAATGAAAACCTAATAAAAGCAACCTCAACCTCAAAAAAGAGCAAAAGATTTTAACAGACACTTCACTAGAAAAGATATATGGATTTCACTAAAAAGAAAATGTAAATAAACTCAACATTATAAGTCTTTATGGAAATAAAACTTAAAACCACGATGAAGTATTATTTTACACTCTTAAATATAGCTAAAGTTAAAAACTTAGAGTTAACAACTGTGTGAAATGACTAGAACTCTATACTTTCCTAGTGGGAACATGCAATGGTATAAACACTTTGGAAATAGACAATTTCTTATTACTGGGTAACTATCCAAGAAAATTAAGTTATCTAGATAGCTTAGTAACTCCATTTCTAGGTAATCTATTAACATAATTACAAACCCACATCAATAAAAAGTATTGTTCACAAATATTCACATTTATGTTATTTTTATTATCAATTTTTTAAGGCATAAATAGTCAATAGTAAAATAAAACACATCATTGGCTGCCCAGACACAGTAGTTTAGAAAGACATACTTAGTTAAAACATGGGGAATATTTCAGGATGATTGAAACATTCTATATCTTAATTTTAGTTACATAAATGTATTACATGAGTCAGGATGATTCAAATGTAGACTTAAAATAAGTGTATTTTTTTTAATGAAAATCATACCTCAATAATCTGCAAAAATATATCACCTAGAATGAGAACCAAATTATTTTCTACTACAGAAATATTACATATTAAAAAATGCTACTATAATCAGTGAAAATTAACCTATTTATAATTGATTGTCCTAATAGAAAGGAGAGATGTTTCTCATGAATTATTTGCTTTTAGAAAATAAACAGAAAGGTCCCCACAGTTATTATAAACATGATAATAATTTTGTGAAAAAAATTGTTTACATTTTCTAAGCAAAAGAAATAAACAATTTGTATATCCTAACTATTTGAACTTTTTGTAATGAATGGCTAACTTAATGTGGCTTTTCCATGGATATAATTAGAATGGTAAGGAATAATATATTAAAAATGAAATTATTTTTTCTTAATTGTTGATTTCTGTGATGCTGAGCTTCTGTTACAAGTATATTTGAATTACATAAATGATTCACTAATTCTTTCACAAATGTTAGTTTATTTTTTATATCTCCTTTAATGATATCTATCATAATGTCTGTCATTTCATAATATCTATATCAATGCAATAGAGAATATTAAATGGAAAGTATAAACATAGTTATATTAATAATTGGTTGCCTGGATTTACCTTGCTTGGAGTACCCAAATGAAGAATTTTAGATTTGATGTCAGAACACTAAGGCTATTGAAATATGAAGTATCTAATCTGAAAAACATATAATAACCTGTAATAGCTTGCTTGACATAAGTAACTCCATTTTGTAACAGATCTCCATACTAACCTAGGAATAACTCCCTTATATAACCTTCTCATAATCATTCTGTACACCCACATTCCTGTACCTTTTGGTGGTTGAAAATTCCCTAGTTGCATAAATTCTGTAACCATCTGTATTCCTTACTAATCAAATATATTGCCAAGAAACATCAATCAAACTGTACAACTTATGTAATTTTTACCTTTAAATACCCACTACTCACTCTGTTCAGGGCCGAGAGTTCTTTGGAACACTAGTTCGCTCTAGGTTGCCGGCCCTCTAACAATTCAACCCTTTCTGCATATTCACGTCATTTTTCACAATCCAGCCATAACACTATAAATATGGTTATAAAGGGAATGTAGAATTTAGTGTTAGAAAATTTAAGTTACAAATGAAATTCTTTAAAAATAATAGCTGCTTCACTTTGAGTAAGTCAGTCAATCAGCCTCATTTTATTTTTCTATTCCCTAATTTTTAAATGTGGGTATAATAATGACTATCCTATATATCTCACAGAATTTGTTCAAACACAAATGCCCTTCAAAGTCTGTAAAATATTGTGAAAATTCTTTTGTCCATCTCAACTCAAGTTTGTCCTTTGGTGTAAACTTGCTTTGACCAATGACAAGATATTTAATGTTAGGAAGACACCTAACTCAGGAATGGCATCTGTAAAATAGTGATTATAACAGCACTACTTCCAATTGGTATTTTGAGGACTACATGAGTCAATACATTTTCTTTTTCTTTTCTTTTTTTTTTTTTTTGAGTTGGAAATTCACTCAGTTGCCCAGACTGGAGTGGAGTGGCTGCTCCCGGCCACCGCAGCCTCGCTTGCTGGGGTCCGGAGATTCTTCCACCTCAGCCTTCCGAGTAGCCAGAATTACAGGCATGCGCTACCACGCCCAGCTGATTTTTTGATTTATTGTAGAGATGAAGTCTTACTACCCAGGTGGGTCTCAAACCTGCAGGCTCAGGCAATCCACTCACCTCAGCCTCCCAAAGGTGAGGGATTACAGGCTGAGCCACCGAGCCTGTCTCAATACATTTTCAAATAAATTTCTAGCAATACATCTGAAACTTCATACTCATTAAACAGTACCCTTATTTATCATTCCAAACATCCTACTTTAGATGTTTTCTATTTTAAGTCCCCTGTTATTAGCATATTTCCTCACACAGAAATGTTAATTAGAGTAAATAAAAATTAGTCTGCTTAAAGATAATCATACTGGTTATTGAATTTGCACATGGCTTTGATATATTGGATCAAGTTGTATAGACAGTTACTCAGAGCGTTTTTGTCCTTGCAGCAATTATTATTCAGGTATGCTAACTGTAAGTAAGAATTCTCTATAATTTCACCTTCCTGAGAGTTCAATGGCAATCACAAAAAATATACTACTAAGTAATAATCTCAAGAGAATAATCAACTCTTTGCTACTCTTTAAGATTTTCAGTAATGGAGGATTCTGGTCAACAGAGTTAGAATTTGAAGTCTTCAACTTTGGAAACTGATTTCATAGACTACATCTAAACTCACATTTTATCCGTTTATATGGAAATATTCTGTTGATTTGATGATCATTTGGTCCTTTGACACTGCAAGGTGCTCATTGCTATGAGTTGAGTCAGTATGAAAACATTTTACATAGTTTAGAATTTATTGTTTTATTTATTTTTTATTAGAAAGATGTGGGGTACAATTCAGGGTTAGGTATACAAACATTGATTATGCAGGTACCCTTGTTGATGAGGTATGCCCCTTCCCTCTAGCAGTTACCCTAAACTGCCAATCCCACTCCCTCTCCCCTGACAGTTTCCCATTACTGTCAAATGCTTTCTTATAGTATTATAATTGTTCAGGGTCTGCTTCTGAGTGAGAAAATATGGTACTTTGTTTTTTGTTTCTGTGATAGATCACTATGATCGACTCCATCCAAGTTGCTGCAAAGACCATTTGTCTTTCTTTGTGGTTGCATAATATTCCATAGTGTATATGTACCACATTTTCTTTATCCAGTTCAGGTTTGATGGGCAACATGGTTGGTTCCATGTTTTTACTATTGTGAATAGAGCTGCAACAAACATATGTGTGCAGGTATCTTTTTTGTAGAATGATTTGAGTTCCTCCGGGTATATTCCTAACAGTGAATTGCTGGGTCATATGGAAGGTCAATTTCTAGTTCTTTCAGAAATTGCCACAATGTCTTCCAAAGAGGTTGCAATAGTTTGCATTCCTACCAACAGCGTAGAAGTGTTTTTGTTCTCCACATCCTCGCCAGCATCTGTTGGTTTGTTTTATGAATGATGGCATACTTACTGGGGTAAGGTGGTATCTCAATGTGGTTTTGATTTGCATTTCTCTGATGATGAGTGAGGCTGAGCACTTTTTCATGTGTCTGTTGGTTGCCCGTATATCTTCTTCTGAGAAGTGTATATTCATGTCTTTTATCTACTTTTTAAAGGGACTATTTGTTTATTTCCCTTTGGCACCTTTGAGTTCCTTGTAGATCATAGATGTTAGGCCTTGGTCAGATATTTAGTTGGCAAATATTTTTTCTGTGGTCTGTCTCCCTGCTCTCTTGATGGGTTTTTTTTTCTTTGCAGAAACTCGTTTGTTTGATGAGGTCCTATTTGTCTATCCTACTTCTTAAGGCATTGGCCTTTAGGGTTCTGAATAGGAATTGGTTGCCAGTTCCAATTTCCATAAGGGTGTCTCCTATATTTTCTAAGATTCTTATAGTTTGAGGTTTTATGTTTATGTCTTTGATCCATTTAGAGTTAATTTTTTGTGTATGGTGATAGGTAGGGGTCCTGTTTCAATCTTCTGCATGGAGGTCAGCCAGTTCTCCTCTCCCCAGTGGTTATTGTTGGAGGATTTGTCAGAGATGAGTTGGTTGAGCAATTGAGGCTTTGCTTCCAGAATCTCTATCCTGTTCCATTGGTCTATGTGCTTGTTCTTGTACCAATGCCAGACCGTTTTGATTACTATAGTCTTATAGTAAAGTTTGAAGTCTGGAAGTGTGATACCTCCTGCTTTGTTTCTTGTGCTAAGGACTGTTTTGGCTATTTGTGGTCATTTATGTTTCCATATGAATTTCTGCATTGTCATTTCCAGGTCTGAGAAGAATGATATTGGTAACTTAATGGATATTGCGTTTAATCTGTAGATTGCCTTTGGTAGATTGACATTTTAACAATGTTGATTCTTCCTATCCATGAGCATGGAATATTTTCCCATTTGTTTGTATCTCCTTGGATTTCTTTGAGTAGCGTTTTTTAGTTCTCATTGTAAAGATCTTTTACTTCTCTGGTTAGTAAGATGCTGAGGTATTTCATTTTTTGTGGCTATTGTGAATGGGATTGTGCTTTTTATTTGGGTTTCTGCCTGCTTGTTGGTGGTGTATAGGAATGCAGTTGTCTTTTGCACATTTATTTTGTACGCTGAGACTTTGCCAAAGTCCTTTATCAGTGTAGGCAGGTTTTTGACAGATTCTCTTGGATTTTCAAGTTATAGAATCATATCATGAGCAAAGAGGGATAACTTGACTTCCTCTTTTTCTATTTGGATACCCCTGATTTCCTTCTCTTGTCTAATTGCCCCAGCTAGAACCTCCAACTCAATGTTGAACAAGAGGGGTGAGAGTAGGCAGTCTTGTCTTGTTCCAGTTTTCAGGGGAAATGTTTCCAGTTTCTGTCTATTTAGAAAAATGTTAGCGTTGCGTTTATCATAGATGGCACTTATTATTTTGAGGTATGTTCCTTCTATACCTAGGTGTTTGAGTGTTTTTATCAAGAAGGGATGCTGGATTTAATCAAAAGCTTTTTCTGCATCTAATGAGATAATCATGTGGTTCTTGTTTTTACATCTATTGATGTATTTAATGACATTTATGGTCTTACAAATGTTGAATCAGTCCTACATCCTGGGGATGAAGTCTATTTGGTCATGGTGGATGATTTCTGAGATGTGTTTTTTGATTCAATTTTCTAGAATCTTGTTGAGGATTTTTGCATCTATGTTCATAACGAATGTTGGCCTATAGTTCCCTTTCTTTGTTGCATCTTTACCCAGTTTGGGTATCAGTGTAATATTAGCGTTGTAAAATGATTTGGGGAGTTCCATCTTTCTCAGTTACCTGGAAAACTTTTAGTAGGATTGGTATCAGCTCCTCCTTGTATGTTTTGTAGTATTCTTCTGGAAAGCCATCTGGTCCAGGGATTTTTTGATTGGTAGTTTTCGTGTAACAGAGTCAATTTCCTGGGTTGTTACTGATCTACTTAGTGTCACAATGTCTTCTTGTTTCAATGTGGGGAGGTTGTGTGATGTCAGATAATTCTCCAATAATTTAGGTTATCAAATTTGTTTCCATATAGGTGTACATGATAATCTCTTATAATCTTTTTTGTGTTTCTTCAGGGTCAGTTGTGATTTGATCTTTTGTATTTCTGATTGTGTTTGTTTGGGTTTTTTCTCTCTTTTTCTTGGTCATTCTAGCTAGGGGCCCACCAATCTTGTTAATTCTTTAAAAGAAACAGTTTTTTGTTTTGTGGATGTTTTCTATGATATTTTTGTCTTCTATGTCCCATATTTGGGCTCTTATTTTTGTGATTTGAATTCTTCTTCTAAAGATGGGGTTTTGGTGGTCTTCTCTTTCCAGCTCACTTAGGTGATTTGTTAGGTTCTCCACTTATGAGCTTTCCGTTTTCTTGATGTGTGTTCATAGAGATATAAATTCCCCTCTGAGACCTGCTTTCAGGGCATCCCAGAGGTTTTGGTAAGACGTTTCTTCATTTTCATTTGTTTCCAGGAATCTGTATTTTGGGGGGTTTTTTGTTTTGTTTTTCTTTTTGTTTTTTGAGTTGGAGTCTCGATCTGTTGCCCAGGCTAGAGTGCAGTGGCCTGTTCCTGGCCACTGCAGCCTTGACCTGCTGGGCTCCATTGATCCTTCTGCCTCAGCCTTCCAAATAGCTAGAACTACAGGTATGCACTACCACACCTGGCTAATTTTTTATTTATTGTAGAGATGAGGTCTCTCCAAGTTGTCTGGGTGGGTGTCAAACCTGCGGGCTCAGGCAATCCACTTACCTTGGCCTCCCAAAGTGCTGGGATTATAGGCTGAGCCACCGAGCCCAGCACAGGAATCTTTCAATTTCTGCTTTGATTTCAGTGTTGACCCAGTAGTTGTTCAGCATCATCCTTTTTAGTGTCCTTGTCTTTGTGGGCTTGGGGGAAATGTTGTTGGTGTTGATGTTTATTTTTATTCCACTGTGGTCTAAGAATGTGCATGACAAGATTTCAACCTTATGGAATTTGTTTATGCTTGACTTATGGCCAAGGATGTGATCAATCTTGGAGTATATTCCATGTGGTGATGAATAGAATATATATTCTGTGGTTGTTGGGTGGAATAATCTGTAGGTATCTATTAAGTCTATTTGGGTGAGTGTCAAGTTTAGGCATTATGGACTTTTATGTCTCGATGATCTCTCTAGGGCTGTCGGTGGGGTATTCAAGTCTCCTGCTATAATAGTGTTAGAGTCAATATCTTTTTAAAATTTATATAGTATTTGCTTTATAAATGCTGGTGCTCCTGTGTTGGGTGTGTATATATTTAGAATGAATATTTCTTATTGATGAATTGAAACTTTGATCATTATGCTGTGTCCTTTGTCATCATTTTAAAATTTTTGATAGCTTAAAGTTTATTTTTTCTGATATTAAGATTGCAACTCCTGCCTTCTTTTGTGATTCATTTGCCTGGAAACTAATTTTCCAACCTTTAACTTTGAGTCTGTGTGCATCTCTTGAAGTGAGATGAGTCTCCTGGATGCAGCAAATAATTAGGTCATGATTTCTTATCCAGTCTGCCATTCTGTGTCTTTTCAGTGGTACATTTAGTCTATTCACATTCAGGCTGTTATTGAAATATAATTGCTTATCCCTGTCATGAGATTTTTATAAAGTTTTTCCTTGATTTGCTTGTTTTCTTTTGACATTGGGGTTAATGTTTGTGTGTGTTTTCAAGTTTTTTGTTGAGCTGTATTTTCTGCTGATTCTGTGCTCTGTTGTTCTCTTAGGAAGTGTGTGGTCAATCTTTTTCTTCTTTCTTCTGTGCTTAATACCTCTTTATGTGTCTCCTGTAGAGCTGGTCTGGAAGTTGCATAATCTCTTAGGGAGTGGATGTCTGTGAAGGATTTTAATTCTCTATCACTGATGAAGCTGAGCTTGGGTGACTAAGAAATTCTTGGTTTAAATTGTTTATCTTTGAGGACTTTGAATATAGGACTCCAGTCCCTTCCTGCTTGTAGTGTTTCTGCCGATAGGTCTGCTGCTATTCTGATTAGTTTTCCCCAGTAGGTAGTCTGACCTTTCTCTCTTGCTACCTTTAGGATTTTTTCTTTTGTGTCTACTTTGTGTAGGTGAATTACTATGTGTCTGGGGGTTGGTCTTTTCATTTGATGTCTTGTGGAGTTCTCTGTATCTCTTGTGCTTGTCTGGTCACATCTCTGGTGAGATGGGGGAAGTTTTCTTGGATTACTTCCTAGAATACTTGCTCCAAGTTGTTTTCCATTTCCCTTTCTTCTTTTGGGATACCAATCAGGCATAGGTTCGGTCTCTTGATATAATTTCACATCTATTGTAGGTTTTGTTCTTTCCTTCTGAGTCTTTCTATGTTTTTTATAGATCGGGTTAATTCCATGTACTGCTCTTCAGGTTCTTAGATTCTTTCTTCAGCTAGATTAATTCTGCCTTCCATGCTTGCCATCTTGTTATTTATTTCCTGGATGAAATTTTTTATTGCCAAAATCTCCATTATCAATTCTTTCAGTGTTGCACCATGTCTTTCTTGAGTCCTATTTACTCTTTCCATCCATTCCCTAACCCCTGTCTTATTCTGGGGACAGTCATTGGTGAATTCCATTGTTTGGGCACCAAGATCTGATTTTTCAGGAGTTTTGCCTTTGGTACACCTGAAATTTCCTGAGTTCTTCCTTTGACTTTTCCTCATTTGTGACAGACCTCTTGTTTTTTTCTTTAGTTCTGTTATTCATTGTCAGTTAGAGAGGTTTTCCCTTCTTAGATTTGCTCAGATCTCTATTCTTCCCTGATTTAGGCTCTAGATTTTTTCTATTTTGAAATAGGATGGTGGATGGGAAGCTTTGCTGTCTCTTGTGTTTTTCAAAATTTGAATAAAGTGGGAGATGGAGCACCAGGAACTGTTGGGAGCCAGCCTTGGAGGCCCGCCTGATGACAAAGTCCAGGTGTGCTGAGGACCTCCGGCCGCAAAGCGAGTCCAGGCAGCTGAGGCCTTTCTGTCTTCCGTCTTTGCTGTTGATACAGCTGAGGAAATTCTGTGCAGTCGTGGAAGAAGAAGATGGCATGTTTATGCGAAGAATCACAGCTAACCTGAAAATGTCATGGTTTATTTTTCCATTTTCCCACTATGCCACTTGGCCTTTTCTAACATATGCAAGGGTTAAATTCTGAAGCACACCAAGAATGCTTTCTTTCACTTGGTTATAAGTTACTAGATATTGCTTAAGTAATAAATGATATAAGTATATTCATTCCTTATTTGATTTAGAATTATGCAGTTTAGTGTTTAGACATAAAGATTTTTAGAAACACAAGTTTATAGTAAGTTCATTATGAATTCATTATAAGTTCTAACACTTATCTAGGAGTTTGTAGGTGATTTATAACACTGTTTTCACTAACTTAGGACAAAGATTATGTTAAGGTTTTTACTTAATACTATAGTTAAAACTCTAAGTTAACATTTATAGAGTAGGTTTTCACTAAACTCATAATATAATAATCAGATACTTTTATGACAGATCAGCTAAATCAGAAAGTAACCTTGAGTGGCCTGGGAAACATTGCTAAAAGTTTCTTTTGAGTTCTCTTTAGAAAAAACCACTGCAAGATAAGAGAAAAGTAATGAGGACATCTGGACAAGGGAGGGGATCACAGGACTCTGAAGAACATAAGAGCCTAAGATGAGAATATTCCTGACACATAAAGAAATATACACTTAAAGAAACTTTCTTGAAACATTTGTAATTTGGGACATTGGACTGAGAGTGTCATTGTTGGCTTTATGAATAAGACATTGTCTGGAGGCCTATGGGAATCTTGGTTTGTTTGCTACTAAGACCTATGGGAATCTTGGTTTGTTCGTTACTAAGACCACTAGCTGGTACTTTTAAAAGATATGAATGTGAAAGAGTTTTCTTTGTCTTGCCCCTTCAAAATGGTATAAAACCTCTGTATTAACTAGCATTAAATTGTCATCTGTTCAAAAAGCAGTTGTCCGGTATATGATCTTCGTCCGTCGCCTATCCATCTCTCCTTCAGGACATCCCACAACCCTTGCGGGGTGGGCCCCCACAAGGAATCAGCTACTACTTGCAATCTAAAATATTCACTTATTGTGGAATGTGTTCCCTTTGACTCACTCCCCATTACCACTCTATATGACGATGCAAAGGAGAAAACAATGCAAAAGCAATTGAACACATACACACACCCCAAAACAAACTGGAATAGCAATAAAGTGAAACAAAACAAAAAGCAACAAAAAGAGCCCCAAGAAAACTAAACACATACACACATACCTAGCACAAAGTGAATAGAGATGGAAAAAAAGGGATTCAGGTTGAACCCTCACACATCTATTGATATACCCCTTGAACTATATAAAAAAGATCATGAAGAACAAAAGAACAAAAACCAACAACCACAACAAAATTGAAATATGAATGCTCAATCGTTCACATACATACATAAAGAGAAAATGACAAACAAAAGAAGAAACAAACAAAAAATAAAAATAAAAAAATTTGTGGTAGGATGCAGATCAAACCCTCACACACACATTCATGCACAAAGAAAATATATCTTAAAAATAGATGAACTAATAAGAAAACAATAAAAAAAATTTTAAATTAAAAAATAATTGAAAATTTAAAAAACAAAACAAACAAGCAAAAAAACCTGCCCTCTTGTGGCAGGCTCTGTAATTGTTCTTTTAGTCAGGTCTCTCCTGCAGGGCCACCTCTTTCACTCTCTCCTCAGGAAAGGAAGCAGGGATGGAGTAGGGGCAATGGAGGTGGGTGTTGCTGCAGGTCTCCCTTCCCACTCTCATATGGTCAGGGAGTTCTTAGGTGGGGAGGTATGGGATTGTCTCTTCCCCAAATATGTACTCTCACACTCTCACTGAGGTGCCACAACCGGGTCTATCCTGGAATGGAATTCTCCTATTGCAACTGACATCCAGGCTCTGCCTGGATTTGTCCTGCTCAGTCGTGGCCCAGCTGTGTGGGTCTGATGTTCAGAGGTTTACTGGGAAGGAGGGGGTTTGGGTCAGTCCTGGACTCACCAGTGATCTCTTTGGAGTTCTTCCTCCTTTTCTGGCCACACCTTTTGTCCTACAGCTGAATCAGGGTAAGGGTTGGGGTTCCTGGAACTCAGCACTCATCAGGTCCCTGTGAAGTTTGTGTTCTCAGGATATTCCCTTTGGGCCACAATCAAGCCCTGAGCAGTTGATCTGCCAGTCACAGAGATTGAATGTGTTGGTCCATGGTGAGCAAGTCAGAGCACTTTCCTGCCCTAACTTCAACGTGGTGGTGGGGTGCCTCTTGTCCTCTTCCATTAGAACTTGCCTCTGGACTCCATCCATATCCCTTTCCAGCACCCTGCAAGATGCTGAAGGGATGAGGCAAAGCCTGGAGCAGTCTCTCCTGCTTGAATGGTGAGGGAGTGTCTGTGGCAATAGTGTCTCCCCACCACTTTTCCAAAGGAAAACTTCTGTCCATTTAAAAAAAAACAATGGTGCTCCACTTCTGCAACCCAGGAAGAGCCAGAGAGGAAGGAGAGAAACTGCAGCACCCTGCTGTTGCACCAGGGGCCTGGCCACCCACTCTCAAGCCTCCCTTGGACAGTCTCTCCCATCAGTTTCTTGCCAGGGAGGGTTTGTTGATTTAAAAAGAAAAGAAAGAGAAAATGGTGCTCAGCTTCTGCATCCTGGGAATCGCTAGGGTCCAAGCCCAGACGCTGTGGCACCAGCCGCTGCACCAGGAGAGCCCTGGCCACTGGCTCCCTAGCCCTCACTCAGTCAACCACTCACACGCCCACTCGCTCAACAGTACATACACAAAATTTTCCATACACTTTCTCACTCACGTGGGGACTCACATAGTCTGACTGCTTTGTCCACCATCTTCCCTGCCTCTGTTTTATTTCAATAGTTATGTTTAAAAAGATAAAGCTATCTATTTGTTAAGAAAAGAATACTGGATTTAAATTTTCTATAAATGTAAAATAATTGGGAAATACAATATATTAGATAAAATAATATATTTAATTTTAATGTATAAAAATGAATACACATTTCATAGTAAAATTTATTTCAAAATTACATATGCATACATGGCATATATTTCCAGCAAAATTACCAACAAAATATTGAACTTTAGACAATTGCCAATTCAGCTTGTGAGAATTAATGTCAGAGATAGTTATTAAAATTAAAATAGAACATACCAATTTATCATATTTTGGCTATTTAGGGAAGTTACTCATTTTTGGAAGAGCATTGC
Source organism: Carlito syrichta (assembly GCF_000164805.1). NCBI lineage: Eukaryota > Metazoa > Chordata > Mammalia > Primates > Tarsiidae > Carlito > Carlito syrichta. The sequence goes on from NW_007247378.1 coordinate 92,876, forward strand.
ACATTTATCATCTTTTCAATCAATGATAGGTAATAATTTGCTGAAAAACCGACAATGTTCTCTGAAAGATGTAGTTCTTATTTTTTAAATTTTTTTATTTTAAAGATGTGAGGTACAATTCAGGGTTAGGTATACAAATGTTCATCATGCAGGTACCCTTGTTGATGAGGTGTGCCCCCACCACTGGCAGTTTCCCACTGTAAGCAAACAAATTCTTTTTAGGAAAAGAAATGTATAATAAATGCATGAAAACCCACCAAATGTGTATATATGGTGAAATGGATTATAGATCCTATTAATAATAGCACTTGGAATAATATGTAGACCTCAAATATCTGGTGAAAGTTTTGTCTTCATTTTTCATACTGGTCATATCTAAAGTAGCAATTAAAATTTAAAAAATAATTCAAAAATTTTCTAGAAATAATGACTTGGAAAACAGTTCTGCTTAACCAATGAAGTATGACATACCCTAAATATTTTTCAATAACTTTATTTGACAAGTATTCATAGAATATCAACAAAATATTTATAGACTTGTGAGGTACTATTCTAGACAATAAGGATGAGACACACCACAGACAAAAGTCTCTAATCTGCAATGTTTTTTCTTGATATTTATTTAAAGAAAAAAATGACTTAGTCATTTCAAATCAATAAAACTTGATGATATTAGAAATGTATTCAGTAGCAGAATTCATCAAATAATAATTTATTCTGCATGTGGCTATATTAAACACAAATATAACATTTATATATGAAAAGCCTCATGCTTTCTTTGACTTGTTCCAACACTATTTTTTATAGTTCCCCCACAATATTTTTCATTTTGTGCTTTTCTATTTTTTATTTATTCAATGAAATTGTGTTTGCCATGCCTTCAAAATATATTCATAATATAACTCCTTGCTGTGTCCAAAGCCCCACAATCTACTTCTCATTGCCTCCTTGCTATCTTCTTCTTCTATGACCCCTGACCCTCATTCTTGTCCTTCAAATTCTGTTGGAAATTTTATGCTAGCAAGAAATTCAGAAATTGAAAAGAAATTTGAAGGTTAATGAGGTCGATATTCTTTTGTTATCAGTGAAGAAACTTGAGTCCCAAGATCAACTAAACACTGCTTTTAATGTGCTCCAGCACAGCTGATGTACTGCTTACACTGATGTTGTAGAGAAATTTCTGCAGAAGAAAAAATGTTTACTAAGTGATATGTAAATTCTTTCAAATGTAAAGGTTTATAAATTTCATAAAAACAAATCATGGTGCATCTCAAAGTGAACACAAGTAAATGAGATTTACTACAAAACTAAAGACTTTGAGGCCATAGAAGGAAAAAACATGAACAAAGAAGTGACAAAAATGCCATATTTAATTACTACTAAAAGTGTAACCGTCTGTAAAAAAAAAAAGTTTATAGGTAAACTATGACAAAATGACTTAAAGATATTTTGATGAACTGATCATATCAGATTTTCATTGTTTTGATAGTTTTTCTTCTCCTTCAAGGAGTTTGGCATTTTTTTTCTACCTTTGAATTTATTACTTTAAGTGATGTGGAAATTCTTACATGAAATTCAATAGCATAGTATTTTCTTGTGTCTTCTTAATCATAAAGAACTTGGTTGATGTTTGCACAAAAGAAAGGTATATTTGGTCATTTTGCCCGTGCTGAATACTACATAATGTCAAACTACACCATGTTGCTTTGTTTCTGCACTTTACTACTGACACTGTAATTCTGAATTTCAACACCCTATTGAGAGCAAGCTTTCTGAAGGTATTTCCAATGCGATGAAGCATAATACATTTTATAGTAAGAATGTACATTACTTGAGTGAATATTGAAAAAATGAAAGGCTAAGACCATGTTGTGTCTGTCATGATCCTTCTGTCAAGATCCTCCAGGAAGCAGACGACAAGATGAAGGAAAAAAAAGGTAATCTTTTTTTGGGGGGGGGAGGAGTGGTGGGTGGGAATGTTGATGAGAACATATAGGGAGAAAACTGACAGAAACCGAGTATTGATTACAACACAAGTGTGACCCAAGTGAAGGGGAAAGGGAAGGGAGATTAAAAGTCAGCACACTACTTTACAGTGCATTTAAAGAGAAGTTCCATATGTTGTGAGATCCTTGAACAATATTTGTCCATCAGAAGAAACCTATATCTCCAAGGAACAAGAATATTCACACTGCACTGAGTCATTGGCTGGGAGCAACTTGAGAAAAGTGTCACTTTATTGAAAACAGCAATCGATTTTTTTTTTTTTTTTTTTGAGTTGGAGTTTCACTCTGTTGCCCAGACTGGAGTGAAGTGGCCACTCCTGGTCACCGCAGCAGCCTCGACCTGCTGGGCTCCTGCGATCCTTCCGCCTCAGCCTTCCTAGTAGCCGGAATTACAGGCATGTGCTACCACGCCTAGCTGATTTTTTGATTTATTGTAGAGATGAGGTCTCGCTGCCCAGGCGGGTCTCGAACCCGCGGGCTCAGGCAATCCACTCACCTCAGCCTCCCAAAGGCGCGGGATTACAGGCTGAGCCATCAAGCCCGGCAGCAATTGATTTTAAAACACAGCAGTTGAGGCCTTTCATCAATTAAGCTTCCTCCTCTTGAGGATCTGGCAGTTGTATTATCACTGCCACAGAAGTTCATGCAAGTGTGTCAATGATCTCTGCGTTGTTGCTGATACCAATTATTATAAGATGCCATCTATTTTAAGATCTCTAATGACTTCAGAGCTATTAAAATGTGAAAGCATGCACCTTGGAATCAATGGCATAAAATAGTTGAGGAAGAACTACTGATGTACTTTTGACTGCTGCAATGTAGTGAAACAGAAAAAAAATTAAGCAGTTTTTTAAAAAGAAGGAAAAATAACAACATAAAATAAACAGAATTTTATTACAACCATCACCACTGCCATACACAAAAATTCAAAACATTCTGTTAATTATCTGAAATCTCAGATATTTATCTAAATCCTGTATCTCAGGATTTATTTATTTCGAAAACAGATTCTTGAATTCTAATTTGAGCTCAAAAGCAAAAGTCAACTGAAAATTTTTGAAATAATAAGTTCTTAAATATCATAAACTAATTTATTAAAACTCTATTATTTTTAGTTTCCATATTTCTTTTGTTATTTGGATTTCTGACATCCCTTCTTTCACTGTTAGAAAAATATATCTTAACCTCCTTTTCTTTTCTTACTTTTTTTTTTTTTTTGCGAAAGCACGATTTATGAAGAGGACAGAAAATCTCCCACAATGGGAGGAGACCCAAAGGGGTTGCCCCCCCTTTTTTTCAAAATAACCATAATGTTTGTTTTTCTGGGGAAAATGTTGATTTTTGAAGGAGAATGTGAAAGTTCTCGTTAACACCTCCCCTACTAGGTGTCAATGTTAACACATCATATGTGCATGTAAATGCTTATATTTTTAACAAAATAAAATAATCTTACCTATTCTTTGTTAAACCTCTGTCTTCATATGTATACTTCAGTAAACAGTATTATTTTAATAGTTTATTTTGTAGCTTCGGGTTTAGTCAGGAAAAAAAAATGGTTTGCAGTTTAATTTTGGGGTTTGGCGTTGTTGCATTAGGGGTTGGAAAAAAAGACCTAAACTTTTGAATTTGTTACCCTTGAAATTATAGCATTTACGTGTGAATTAGAGTAAGTTTTTATTGTCTCCATATACATTTTCATACTGATCAATTAATAAATTCAGAGCTTTGGATCCTGCTTTTCATATAAATCATTTGAGGAAAATAATATTTCATAATAATCAATGTTTCTCATATACTTTTTAATAACAGAATTTCAAGTAAAGTGAGAGAATAATATTAAATAACAGTCTCAGTGAACTTACATAAAAACTAAATACAAATATATGGTTATTTTTATAATGCAATGAATGGAAATGGATTTTTAATATATGCAGTATAATATATCATAAATTATATGAATTATATTATAAAAATATGTGTGATGGCCTATTATTTTCTGAAATCATACTTGACACATTCTGAAACTGAGTTCATAACAGCCTAAAAATAACTGAGAACCAGCAGTGATGATCACTAGGTAGCCCTTAAAAATCAGTGGCCAGTTCAACCTTTACAAGTAAACAGCAATTATAATTGTTTAACAATGATTATTAAAATCAAACTTATGCCTACAGAAGATTAGAAATTCATAAGGGAAAAAGCAGTAGGAACAAAAAGAGTTGAAATACTAAAAAGAAAGATGGAAATGAGAAGAATGTGGCAAATGCTGGGTGCAGCTGTAAGAGAATGAGGCCATGAGTAGAACAGTGGAGTTAGGAAGTAGAGTGTGGGTGGATGGAGAAAGTGAGTGGAGAAGCAGGTATGCTGCTAAGAAAATAATAGTGGTGAAAGAAAAGGAGACAGGTTAACTCTTTGTTCTTTTGGGTTAGATGATAACAATTACTTAATATTTAATCATTTTACAGGTTATTGCCCCATGTCTCATGGTAGAAGAGCAGCCTATGGAAGACAAAATAGGAGTATCGCATTGTGATGACCACGTTCATGTAAAAACTAGAGTATAGGAGTATGTGACTGTTTAGGGAATTTAGTGATACATAAGGAAATAATATATATGAAAGAATTTTTTTCCAATTTCTATGTTATGTGAAAAAACTTTTTATATAAAGGACATAATCTAAGCCTCAGCAAGAGTTTTTGAGTAGGTGTAAAATTATATCTTTGGTTGTTTTATGATTATGTCATTTCCAAGGGATTTGGGATAACTTGAATCTGTTATATCCTAAACTGTGAAAATCAGTTCAATGTGCATATAATAGAAACTTTGTTCTTACTGGGACTATGAAAATAGAAACTGTTTTTATAGACTTTTATAAAAATAGAAAGTATCTGGAATAAAACTGTTTTATTCCTATTAGAATATTATTTTCCCGTTTGGAAGGTTTAGAAAAGTAATTTTTCCTGTTTCTTTGTTGACAATTAAGTAAAGGATCACTTACTTGATTCAAATTCTGAGAACTTTGAACAATTTTAGCCACAGTCGATTATCACTTTCCAAATAGACATCTGTCTTCCACACATTAATCTATTGAAAAAAGCAAAGGAGTTCATTATTTATTTTAAGTAAGCACCCTGAAAACAACAGGGATCAGCCATTTCATTGATCTCCTGTCTTAAATACTATTCAGAATAATTTGTTCTCTACTTTTATAGAACTATAAAGAGTTGCCAGTTGATGGTGAAACAGAAATTTCTGAGATAAACATAAATCCTTGAATTGGTTACAAACACCATGATTTTAGTCTAATTGCTTTTTACTGGTATTCCTTTTCTCTTAAAAAAAATACTCTCAATTATTGACAAGTTCAACTTGTTATGTCAGTTATTACATAGTGAAATGTAAGGTAGCTAGCTACCTTGACAGTAACTGAGTTTGGATTCTGGGACTTAGTATACCAACCTTTGCCTCTTTTGATCAAAGTAACAGAAATATAAAAATAGAAATTATAGAATTATTAGTGTATAGAGATATCAAATTGGGTCTTTGATAACATCAACTCTAAGCATTTATGTTCAGTTCATTTTAGGTCCAGATGTTTTTGCTTAATAACAAAAGTGTGAAATAAAATTTCCCATAAGCTTGGAACATTTCTAGCTAGAGGTAGGTAGAAGTGGAATTTTTAGTTCATTAAATTATTGATGAAAAATTCATAAAGTTTTCAATGCTATTCTCAAATGTAAAAAGTAAATAAATAGTAAAAAAACATCAAAGGATAAGAAATTAATATGGCATATTGCTTTAATAATGAATTTAGCAGAAAATCTTCTGTGTTTTATTGTCCAGGACATCACATTTAGCTTTGTGGATTGGAATTAAGACAGATAAACACATCTTCATTAGGGGATTTTTCAAGAATCGAAGATTCATAGTATGACCATAGATTTCACAAGAACTTCACTACATCTGCAGCAATATCCTAGCATAAAAGTAAAGTAATAAAGAAAGCTTAATAAAGTTCTACAAGACTGGTTAAGAATTCGATAATATTTAAAATATTTCCCTCGAACCTGTTTAAATGTAAAAGTTGATACTTAAATGGTTAAACTTTAGTTGCCAAAGAGTTAAGTTTTCTTATAGGCTCCAAGTCCTGACAAAATTGAGGGAAAGTGCATTAGTGAATGGTTGTGTGCCTGGGACATTTATAATGTATATATGATATATACCCTGGGCAAAAGAGGTTCCAGCAACGGAAAGGCAGAACTGAGAGTGGGAAAGGTCAGGAATGTTTTTCTCAAATGGCATGGCCTATAGGAATGGATACGAAACATCTGTCTGAGAAAATACAGAAAAGCTGTGTTTTTTTCTCTTCTTCATTGACTAGAGCACACTCTGACACACAGTGATTGTAGGACACATCTGCTGCTAACTGTGCTCCAACTATTTGCAATTTGACAAATTATTGGCTTCAGTGGAAATGGCTGGAAGTCTCTACTTTTAATGACAGCCATCTTATGATTTCTCTAGAGTTTCATTTTATTCACTTCAGATACAGATAAATGTAAAGAATTAATATGTGCAGTGTATCATGGTTGGCACATACTTTTTTGTTTGTGTGTGAGAAAGCAGGATTTATTGAGAGAACAGAAAACTTCCCACAGTGGAAGGGGACCCAAAGGGGTTGCCTAATACTTTTAATTTTAATAGTTGTTTTGGAGAGTATAAATTGTTTTAAGAAAGACAGATTACAAGCAATGGCTATTAGAAATCTATGCCACATTATGTATTGCTTGATATTTAATATACTGGTATTTTTTGTGAAATCGAGTATACTTCCAGTTGTCCATCAAAAAGCATTTTATCATGTAATACATAAATATATTACATAATGCTGGAACTAATACCTGAGTTGGGAGTTCATTTTTGTAGCAATTAAAATTTCCATGAGAACTATTGTAAGTTATACAGTTTTTCAACTGTATAATTTATAAGATTATACTTGGGCTAGATCAGCAGTTAGTCTGACTCTGATATAATAACCATATTGACAAGAAAGCTAAATTATTTTACAGAACCATTGAAGCTGGAAGTAAAGATGCCATGATAACACTTTTAACTCAGTGTGTGTTCAAAATTTGAAATGTAGCAGAAACATTTGAAGGAGCAATTTAAACATAACACTAGGCAACTGTATCTAATTAGTGCATTATTAAAGGATATGCTCAAATTTAGATAGAAACAATTTTTTAAGTGCATCCTTCAAAAATATAACTTATTTTCTTTATTCTGTGGAAAAAACATTTGGGACAACATGTTTATGAGTACTGGTTATAGTTTTTTGTTTGTTTTCTTTTTTGTTGTTGTTGTGTTGGGGTCTCACTCCGTCACCCAGGCTGGAGTGCAATGGCATGCTCTCGGGCACCCCAGTGTTGACCTGCTGGGCTCTGGCATCCTTCTGCCTCAGTCTTCTAAGTAGCCAAAATAACAGGCGTGTGCTACCTTGCCTGGCTAATTTTTGATTTATTGTAGAGAGGAGGTCTCGCCAAGTTACCCAGGCTGGTCTCGAACTCTCAGGCTCAGGCAATTCACTTGCTGTGGCCTCCCAAAGTGCTGGGATTATAGGCTGAGCCACGGAGCCTGGCCTGTTTTCTTTTTTAAAAAAATAGTTGTATTTGTTTTTGCTAGCAAGTTTACTATACAAAAATCCCCAAATTTATTTATTATAGGCAGAGCACTGAGCCTGGCCTGTTTACTTTTTAAAAAATAAGTAGTTGTATTTGTTTTTGCTAGAAAGTTTACAATAAAAGAACCCAAATTTATTTATAACAAATTACATATTTATTCTTATATATTTAAACTTCAGTCACCTTCAAACTACTCTATATTTGATAAAATGCACCTATCGAGATGCTTTTTCTACTGCTCAAAACAGTTTTTGGACTTGTCAATTTTAATTCCTTTTAGTATTTCTGCAGTTTTTTCTTTCACCTCTTTCACATCTGCCAAAATGTTTCCCTTTGAGACTTTTTTCCTCAGAGGAAACAAGAAGAAGTTGCTTGGGATGAGACTGGGTGAATAGTGAGGATGGAGCATGGGTCTCATGCTGTTTTTTTGTAAGAAACTGCTGAACACTCAAGTGTGATGTGGAGAAGTGCGCTCATAAATTACCCATTATGACATGGGCAAATGTGTTTAAAAAACTTCAAAAAGCCGAGCTCAGTGGCTCAGCCTGTAATCTCGTGCCTTTGGGAGGCTGAGGTGAGTGGATTGCCTGAGCCTGCGGGTTCGAGACCCACCGCAGGTTCGAGACCCACCGCAGGTTCGAGACCCATAGGCCCGCAGCGAGACCTCATCTCCACAATAAATCAAAAAATCAGCCGGGCGTGGTAGTGCATGCCTGTGATTCCGGCCACCTGGAAGGCTGAGGCAGAAGGATCGCCAGAGCCCAGCAGGTCGAGGCTGCGGTGGCCGGGAGCGGCCACTGCACTCCAGTCTGGGTGATAGAGTGAGACTCTAACTCAAAAAAAAAAAAAAAAAGAAAAAAAACTTCAAAAAAATTAACTGAAACCGAACACAGCCCCTCACAATGGTAACTGGTACACCGATGCCAATGGGTTCCTCGAAAACTTAGCTGTCAGGTAAACCTTTACTACAAGGGGCCTGCCCTGTTCATTTCATTTTTTGAGGGTCCATCTCATATTGAAGTGTATATCTGAATTGCTATTTACAGTGTGGAGATATTTGGCAGTGTATGTACCAAAATTTAATATATCACATTTAAGGACATGTGTCCTCAAAAAGGGATATTTATCATTGATTTGTTAGAAGTTGTTAATGTTGATATGATAAGAAAAATATGAGACAACATTTATTAGAAAGTAAGTAAAATGCTTCAGATAAATAGATCATGAACAGACAACATTTTGGAAATGAATGCTGCTTACTATTTTTAATTTATGAACAAACTGATTAAACATTATTTCAATTAAAGCAACTGCAAACCTAAATTTAGAATTATGTCTGCTGTGATTCAAGTCTTCTGCACACCGATGGGTATCCAGAGACCAATATTAGCAGTGCCTGGGCTTAGAACACATGAGTAGACGGGGAAAAAAAAAATCACAACACACAAACATATGCAAAATAGGCCTCAGTAAGCTCTGACTATGGGTTTCCTACTACTTAGGCAAAAAATCCTCACAATCAATATGAAAAACATATTTTAGTTATGATGGCATGTTAATTTGGTTAAATATAGGCCTATGGACTAGGTACAGTTACTTACACCTGTAATTCCAGCACTTTGGGAGGATGAATTGGGAAGATCATTTGAGCCCAGGAATTCGAGTACAGCCAGGGTAATATAGCAGGACACTTACAAAAAACACAAAAATTAGTTGGGCATAGTGGTGCCAGCCTGTAGTGCCAGTTTTTTAGGAACTTGAGGCAGGAAGATTGCTTGAGCCAAGAAGTTTGAGGCTGCAGTGAGCTATGATCATGCCACTGTACTCCAGCCTGTGTGAGACTCTCCCTAAACAAACAAATAAAGGCTTATATTAATCTTCATGTACGTATAAACTATCACAGAATTGAATAAATTCAGAACCGTTTATTTTATTTTGATGTACTTTCTCATAGCTTAAATATTTATAATAATCCAAAGATTTAATTTTATGCTTATGTTAACTTATAGATACATATTTATGTTTATCTTCCTTGCAAAAAAACAGTGTCTTCAAGAAAGAAATTTTTTTTATTTCTCTTTTTATAGACCCAGTACTTAGTTAAATATTTAACACATGTAGTATGTAGTCATACATATGTAGTCATACATATGTAGTAAGTGAATGTCAGATAATAAATGGAATCCACTACATAAAATAAAAAATAAGATATATAGATAGTATAACTTAATCAAATCATTATTTAACATGGTATCTATACATTCCATGTCTTTTATTAGCGACTTTTAAGTTTACTAGCTGAATTTGTGGCAATGGAATTAAACGCATTTGATAACAGAACTGACACATGGCTCCTTTAAACAGTTAGGTAATGATAGCCTAATACACACGTGTTTATAGCATGCATCTCCTCTGCCTGTTTTATTACTATTGTATTTTTTCTTTTCATTTCCTCTCCTATTATCCAAGAAACGACTTCAATGTACAGCAGTATTCTCTCAACTTAACCGATATAATATTCTTTGGAATACAATATTATCTCCTTTTATTTATATAGGGCTTTTATCTATCAGCAATTTCATGAATTATATGTGTCGTGTTCTTTTACATATAAGCTAAAATGAGTTTTTATTTAATTAGAAGATGAGATCATCATATATTCTTCTTACTACTGTTAGATGGGCTGTTCATGGTAAGAAAAAAGAAGTAACAAAAGAATCCTGTTAAACACAAGCAATTGCTATAAAGCTTTCAAGCACTATCATGTAATGCTAATATCAGAATCTTTTTTCAGTGCCTACAGAAAACTAATTATGTGGGGTACACTTTTAATATGATTGTATTAAATATGCTTCCTTCCTCTTGAGAATGATAAAGTTTCTTTTACAAGGATATGTTTTATTTATGGGTCTATCTCTTTGACATAATGTGAAGGATTTAGAAATGTTGTCTAAATTATAAAAGGAAAATAAAATTGCACACTTGGTTTTTTCTTTATTTTTGTTTTGCGAATCCTACTTAATTATAAAAGCACCTAAAAATAAATCTTGCCACATGAGTAACTTAGTATGGCATGTGTGGTAGAGAAAATTGTATAGCTTTTACTACAAGATATCTTTTTATTTTTGCTTTCACTTTTATTTTAATTTAAATCTTAATTGACAAATAATAATTGAGTATATTTAAGAAGTACAAATGTGATGTCATGACACATGCATACATTGTAGAATCATTAATTCAAGCTAATTAAGGTTGACAAAAAAATAAACTTTTAAATATTTAAAATTACTTTTATTCAGAAGTCTTACTGAGGATTATACCCTGAAGATTATAGCCCACAGCCCAGGAGAAGTCTTTTAGAAAGGTTCTTTCAGACTGCTCAAAACAGTGTTTTAGTTTACAGTTTGTATTTAGATAGTGGGGTTTTGGTATGTCTAAAATCGCATCAAAGTTTAGATATAAGAGTACATCTAGTTATAGATTACAGAAGCATAAATATCACCTCTGTTAGATATTATTTTATTTATAGGAAAGGGCAAGGGCTAGGGTCATTTTTTTTTTAAAGAATGTGTCATGAGTAGCCGGAAGACAGCTGGCCAGCGTCGTGGGCGGTGAAAAAATTCACCCAAGTCAGATTAGAGTAGAAAACTGGTTAATTGAGCACACTGCAAGGGAGATGGGGTGGGGGTGGGGGTGGGGTGACAGACTACCCTGAGCCAGTGTCTGGCTTGAGGTGTCTTCCCAGTAATGTCGACCTTTTTTTGTTTGGGGTTCGGGTTAGGATTCCTATCATGTATTAGGGTTCCTGCCATGTGATTGCAACAGTTCTCATTGGTGAGGTTGGACTATGATTGTAGACTATAAAAAGATATCTTGTAGTAAAAGATGGCTCTTGTATAAAATAACTTTTGCAGAATGTAGTGATCAAACAGGATATGCGGGGGACCATGTGCTCTATCCTGTTTTGTCTTCAGTCTCCCTCCAGAGAGTTACACATTCTCACAGAGTTAGGAGATTTGTGCAATAATGCTGGCAAGTAGAAATGAGCAAACAGTTCACGTTTGCTATTTTGTCTCACATAACCATCACCTCACATTCTTATTGTCTTTGTAGTGAGAACTTTTAGAGTTCACTCACTCAGCAATTTTGAAATATACCATGCAATATATTATTGTTAACTATTCATCATGCTGTCCTATAGATTGCTAGAACGTATTCTCCTGTCTTACTGAAAATTTATACCCTTTGACTAACATCTCCTCTCTCCTCATCCATTCCTATTCCCTGCCTCAGCCTCTGATAACCACCATTCTGCTTTCTACTTCTATAAGTTCTACTTTATGGGATTGCACATAAAAAAAAGTGAGATCATGTGGTATTTGTCTTTCTGTGCTTCGCTTATTCCACTTAGCTTCATCCATGTTGTAGCAAGTGATATTATTTTTTCTTTTTAAAGGAGAAATAGTATTCCATTGTGTATATGCTCAGGATTTTTTTCATATGCTGACTATTGTAAATAATGCTGAAATGAGCATGGGAATGCAGATGTCTTTTCAATATAGTGATTTCAATTCCTTTGACAATAGACCCAGAAGGGGAATGGTTGGACCCTATGGTAGGTCTCCTTTTAGTTTTCTATCATTCTACCATGAGTGAAATGGTATCCACCATGAGTGAAATGGTATCTCATTATAATACCATGACCATAGTCATTCTACCATGAGTGAAATGGTATCTCATTATAATTTTTTATTTTTTATTTTAAAGATGTGGAGTACAATTTAGGGTGAGGTATACAAATGGACATTGTACAGGTAAAGTATGGACCTCACTTTAGTCCCCATTTCACCTGGTTTGAGATCAGGTACACTTATTGCTGAAGTGTGTCCCTCCCATCCCCTGGCAGTTTCCCAATTCCTTTTTTTTTTTTTTTTTTTGAGTTGGAGTCTCACTCTGTCGCCCAGACTGGAGTGCAGTGGCCGTTCCCGACCACCGCAGCCTCGACCTGCTGGGCTCTGGCGATCCTG